>NC_059370.1:7373967-7476467 GCF_019703515.2 Myxocyprinus asiaticus | reverse complement strand
ATACTGCCCGGATTGCAAGTGCATAGCTGTGTAAGCAGAGAGTGCAGTTGCTAGATTGGTGTTCCTGCAGTCTTGACTTGTCTCAATTGTGTGGTGCATTATGAAGCGTACAATGTGGCAAACAAACTTGTGTCTTCAGTGCCCAAACACTTAATAAGTGAAATTAAAAGAACTGGTGATGTTACACAGTGGTAAACACTTGACTGTCTCCAGAGTGTGTTGCAATCATCTAATTAGAAATGAGTGAATATAAAAAAATAAAAATAATAATTCACAAGGTAAAACATCATATATAGCACAGGTATGGAGATAAATTAATGACAACAGACCAAACTTTAACCAAATATTCAAATATTCGGAAAAATGTATAAACTACTTAAATCTTTTTAAACATGAATCAAAATGTTAAAGATGAACGTGTTTAATAAGTAAGATTATACAACAAAAGAAAACTGTCCAAAAATCTGATTGGAAATGAATATACATATATTACATTCACAAGGTAAAACATCAAATAATGTAAATTAATGACAAAAAAGAATTTCCAACCAAATTTTAACCACTGAAATTTTAGAAGTGAAAGATAATGGCCCGAATATTACCTGTTGAATAATAAAGATATAATTTTTTTTAAAACTGAATTTTGAAAGGTAATTTTTTTTTTTTTTTTTAATTTTCAATGATGACATTTTGTGTGAAATGTTTTCAGTTGAAATATTCACAGCCTAAATATACAACCGTATGAAATTTCATCCCCAAAAATGCAAGCATTGTTAATGCAATGCGTTTAGATTTCAATTAGTGCAATTCAGTGTGCTTTTTTGTTTCAAAGATATTTGCCATTAATTTACTTCCATACACAGGGTGAATAAATGTTTTTGTTTTTATTAGCATTTTCCATACTGTCCCAACTTTTTCAGAATTTGGGTTGTACTTAATGTTTTTTTCTTTTTTAAATTAGCTTTCTTACTTTTGTAATGCACTTAGGCACTTTTTTTTTAAACTGTGTTTTAAAAATGAAATTGACTTGGCAAAAATAGTAAAACAGTAAGCATTATTGTTTCAAACTGCAGTATGCTACGTTGATTTCCTGTGACCTCATCATAACATGTGTGTGTTGTCCAATTGTCTTTGTTGTTCAAAATGTGTTTGTTTTTGGCTGTCCAATCAATTTTTTTTTTTTCCATGATTTTCGTCTTTTGATGAAATTGTCCTTTAAATTTAGTCAATATTTCATCAAGTCATTTTTATTGATTTTAATCAATTTTTAAATGGCATATACAAATTTTATATATTAAATGATATTATATTTTAGTTGACAATAATGTGCAAAATGACACAGACTGTAACAGACCAAACTTTAAACAAATATTCAAATATTCTGAAAAATTTAAAAGCTACTTAAACTTTTTTATACATGAATCAAACATGTTAAAGATGAATATGTTTAATATAATACAAATAAAAATACAGATTATACAAAAAAGAAAACGTCCTGGTTACTTGCGTAACCTCCATTCCCTGATGGAGGGAATGAAACGTTGTGTCGATGTAGTGACACTAGGGGTCACTTTTGGCAGCCCGAGACACCTCTGGTCTTTGATAAAAGGCCAATGAAAATTGGCGAGTGGTACTTGCATGCCACTCCCCCGGACATAAGGGTTTAAAAGGAGCTGGTATGCAACCAGTCATTCAGGTTTTATGCTGAGGAGCCGAGACAAGGTAGTTCAGCGTTGTGGCAGGAGGGACACAACGTCTCTTTCCCTCCATCAGGGAACGGAGGTTACGCAAGTAACCAGGACGTTCCCTATCTGTCACTCACTCGGCGTTGTGTCGATGTAGTGACACTAGGGGTCCCTATACGAAACGCCACAACTGGCTGAACTGTGTTACGTGAACTGGCGGTGCGTGACGGGCAGACCACTGTGTGCCTCGTAGCCAGCACACCAGGCCGACATGTAATCTCCCCCAACGTAGTTATGAGTGTCAAACGGCCCTTTGGGGACAAGTCGACTACCCAAAAGATTGAGACAGGCTAACCCAGTCGTGGCCTCTTTTCCCCTTCTTTTTTTACACTCCCTAAAAAAGAAGGGGGATTATCTGACTGGGCTGCCAGGTCTAGTCGGGGGGTGTCCCTCCCAAGGGGAGGACACCGCGGAGACCACACCTTGCCCAAAGAGGGGGGGGATATTTAAGTGGAAAAATACATCTTGACGACCATGTGGAGAGTCTCAAGGTAGATGCTACCCAATGGGGGAGGAGTTACTACAAACATGGAGACTGGGGCAGAGCGTCTTTGCCCAAGGAATACGCAGTTTGCCAACAGGGAAACGAATTAGCGGAAGATATATATCGCATGGGGTTACCTTACAGGGAACCGCCAAATGTGGAGCACTTACCCTAGAAGTGCTCTTAGTTAGCACGTGTACTGGGCCGGCAGCGAGTCTCTCCGAAAACTCGACTGCCGCAGGGCTCGGAGGAAGTCAACCAAGGAAAATAGTTTGTGAACACTACTGGGAATTAATGGTGCACGTCTTCAGCTCAGAAGAGGTGAAAGGTGCTATGTGCAGCAATACACCTGGCCAGCTATCCCAGGCTTATCCGCATGCCACTACCTGGGATGAAACCGGTTCCACCCGGAGGTTGTAGAACCTTGCAAAGGTGTTGGGTGTTGCCCAGCCTGCTGCTCTACAAATGCCTGTTAGAGAGGTGCCCCTGGCCAGGGCCCAGGAGGCCGCTACACCCCTGGTAGAATGGGCTCATAGCCCTACCGGGGGCGGCATGTCCTGGGCGTGATATGCCATAGCTATGGCGTCAATGAGCCAGTGGGCGATCATCTGCTTGGAGACAGCGCTTCATTTCCGCTGTGCACCAAAGCAGACAAAGAGCTGCTCAGAGATCCTTAAGCTCTGCGTGCGATTCAAATAGATGCGTAAAGCGCGCACCGGACACAGCAACGATAGGGCTGGGTCTGCCTCCTCCTGGGGCAGCGCTCGCAGGTTCACCACCTGGTCCCTTAAAGGGTCATGGGAACCTTGGGCACATAGCCCGGTCGGGGTCTCAGGATCATATGAGAGTAGCCCGGACCGAACTCCAGGCACGTTTCGCTGATAGGGAACGCTCTTGATAGAAGTGAGCGCAGTCAGGAGGGCAGTCTTCAAGGAGAATGCCTTAAGCTCAGCTGACTGCAAAGGCTCAAAGGGGGATCTCTTTAGACCCTGAAGAACTACAGAGAGGTCCCATGAGGGAACGAGGTGTGGTCTGGAGGGATTCAGCCTCCTGGCTCCTCTCAGGAACCTAATGATCAGGTTGTGCTTCCCTAAGGACTTACCGTCGACTGTGTCATGGTGTGCTGTTATGGCGGCAACGTACACCTTCAAGGTGGAAGGGGACAGCCGCCCTTCCAACCTCTCCTGTTGTGGTCACGACAGACACCTCCAAAATGGGCGACTGCATTGGCACATCAACTGCCTCGAGTTGTTGGCAATTCTGCTCATCCCTGCGGAGGTTTCAGCCGTTGATCCAGGGCAAGCACGTGTTAGTTCGGACAGACAACACGGCAACGGTAGCATATGTCAGTCACGGGCCCGTCCACAAGCCGGCGGCTGCGTGCCCATTGCAAATAGCACCCCAGCCCGTTTTGGAGGCATCTGTCATGACCACAACGTGCCTGGAGACCTGTTCTAGGGGAACACCTGCCCATAGAAACGAGAGGTCGGTCCAAGGGCTGAAAAGACGGTGACAGACCGGCGTTATGACCACGTGATGTGTCCCGTGGCGCCATGCCCATCTCAGGACTCATGTCTGAAGCCAGTGCTGAAGCGGTCTCATATGCATCAACCCAAGCTAGGTGGCCACCGCTGAGGATGCCATATGCCCCAGGAGCCTCTGAAAGAGTTTCAGTGGAACCGCTCTTTTCTGCTTGAATGCCTTCAAACAGGCCAGCACTGACTGGGCACACTCGTCGTGCTGTCAAAGAGACTGAGTCCAACTCCAAACCGAGGAAAGAGATGCTCTGAATCGTGAGGAGCTTGCTCTTTTCCCAGTTGACCCGAAGCCCTAGTCAGCTGAGGTGTGAGAGCACCAAGTCCCTGTGTGCACACAATATGTCCTGAGAGTGAGCTAGGATTAGCCAGTTGTCGAGATAATTGAGAATGCGAATGCCCACTTCCCTTAACGGGGCAAGGGCTGCCTCTGCGACCTTCGTGAAGACACGAGGAGACAAGAACAGGCCGAAAGGGAGGACCTTGTACTGATACGCCTGACCCTCGAATGCACATTTCGAGGTAGAATCCAGACGTGGAAGTACGCGTCCTTCAGGTCTACTGCCGCGAACCAATCTTGATGCCGGACACTCGCCAGAATGCATTTTTGCATCAGCATCTTGAACAGGAGTCTGTGTAAAGCCCAGTTCAGTACTCGCAGGTCCAAGATTGGCCGCAACCCACCGCCTTTTTTTGGTACAATGAAGTAGGGGCTGTAAAACCCCTTCTTCATCTTGGCCGGAGGGACAGGTTCTATCACGCCCTTCCGTAGGAGGGTAGGTAGCAGCATTTTTGTCCTTCACCAAGGTGAAGTGGACTCCACTGAACCTGGGCGAGCGCCTGGTGAACTGAATCGCGTAGCCGAGTCGGACGGTCCAGACCAGCCATCGTGACGGATTGGAAAGTGCAAGCCACGCATCCAAGTTCCGCGCAAGGGGGACCAAGGGGACAATGTCGTTGGACGTACCAGCAGGTGGGGCCTCGCGGCGATGCGGAGCTCAAGGTGCTACACCATGTCGTGGCCGTGCTGAGTCTAGGGACATCGAAACACTTACCTGGCTCCTTGTGACCACCCCCGGAACAGCCTGGGATGGGGGAGGAAGACACCTGTCCTCGTGACCCATGGAGACTGTCACATCGGGGGCGGATGTGTACCACAGCTGGGCACTCAGGGGCAGGAAGACCACCGCTGGAGCACCAATCCTGCAAAGAAAAACCCATGGACAGTAGTCGTGATGATGACTGTGCACACTGGGTATGTGACCCAGGGAAGGAGGAAACCACTCTTTTGCTGAACTGTTGGGTACCGCAACCACTTGGGCATGCAGCGAAATCAAACAAAAAGGCAACAAAAGATTATCCACGCGTCCCTCCACCGAGGGATGGAGTGGTCATCTTACCAGCTCCAGATGAGTGGGTTTCTTCGACCCTGGGTCGCCTGTCTCAGGGGCGCTTTGATGACCTCCGTGGCATCTGCTTCTTATGGTGGGCTCCACGCCGGGGCCAAGCACGAAGGGGCGGGCTGCGGTGGAGCCGGTGCAGTCACCGCAGGGGGATGCCCTTGGCGACGAGCAGATGGGGTGCGGGATCTTGAGCCGCGCAGGGGCAGGATATGCCGGATAGCCTCCGTCTGCTGCTTCACCATCGAAAACTGCTGGGCAAAGTCCTCAACGGTGTCGCCGAATAGGCCAGCCTGGGAAATGGGGGCAGTAAGGAACCGTGTCTTGTCGGCCTCACCCATCTCGACCAGGTTGAGCCAAAGGTGGTGCTCCTGGACCACTAATGTGACATTGTCAGCCCGAGAGTCCGAACTGTGACCTTCGTCGTTCGGAGAGTGAGGTCGGTCGCCGAGCGCAGTTCCTGCATCAGATCTGGGGCGGAACTATCCTCGTTCAGTTCTTTTAGAGCCTTGGCTTGGTGGACCTTCAGGAGAGCCATGGCGTGCAGGGCAGAGGCGGCTTGTCCAGCAGCACTGTAGGATTTAGCCGTCAGGGATGACGTGAACCAACAGGGTTTGGACAGGAGCTTTGGGCATCCGTGCCAGGTGGTGGCACTCTGCGGTCATAGGTGCACCGCGAGCGCCTTATCCACCGGGGGAATGGCCGTATAGCCCCTGGCCGCCCCGCCATCGAGGGTAGTGAGGGCGGGGGAACTGAGGAATCGGGACCGGGCAGTAAAAGGTGCCCCCCACGATTTCGTCAGCTCCTCGTGCACTTCCGGGAAGAAAGGCACTGGAGCGGGGCATGGCTGCTTTGAGCGGGGAAGCATGTCCGTCATCTCTGTATCAGCCTGTGACTGGGCAATCGTCCCCGAAAGGGGGAGCCCAGCTGAGGCTTCTGTGTCCGACTGGACAAGCCCGCTCTCCGATGCTGCGCTTGAGAGCTCATCATCTTCGAGGGCTCCGAACAAGAGGCCAGACTCACCGTGAGACAAGCCAGCGGACTCATCCGGAAGCCCGATCGGGGCAGACGAGTGTGCTGGGGAATGGGAGGTCCCCGGGGGGATACCCGGCGGAGGCGATCCCATTGGGGTCCCCAAATCGCCCCCAGTGCTAGCCGTGCTGGCCTCAAACCCGTAGGTAGAAGGACCGACTTTTCTTACGAAAGCAAGCCGCAACCACAATGTTGCCATGGTCATGTTCTCGCAGTGAGAACATGAACCATCCACGAATGCTGCCTCCGTGTGGGTCGTGCCCAGACATGAAAGACAGTGATCATGACCATCCGAAGTTGAGAGGTAACGACCGCAACCAGGAATAACACACAATCGGAAAGGCATCTTTAAAAAGACGCGTCTTTAAAAGACGTTCCGTGTGTGCCGTGTGTGCCGCTCTTTTAGAGAAATGTACTCTTTTAGAGAAATAAACTCTTTCAGAAAATATACTCTCTTTTTCTGCCAAAGCGCCCAGGGGCGTTCTCTGCAGTGCACCAGTGCAGAGGAGGGGGAAGCCGCTGAAATGCACCGTCAGATCCAGCAGAGGTGAATGAACAGTAGGAATTCAGCTCAATGAGCATGACCGTTCGGCTCCGAAGAGAAAATCTGAATAAGTGTATGAGTGCATACCAGCTCCTTTTATACCCGTATGTCCAGGGGAGTGGCATGCAAATACCACTCGCCAATTTTCATTGGCCTTTTATCAAAGTCCAGAGGTGTCTCGGGCTCCCAAGAGTGACCCCTAGTGTCACTACATCGACACAACATCGAGTGAGTGACAGATAGGGAACTGTCCTAAAAACTTGAGCTCCTGAAATAATTGTATACACTGAAAATACTGAAATATTAGCTTCTTTTTAGAAGTTACTATGTTTTGAATTCCTCACAGTTTGCAATACTGCAGTAAGTGTAGTACGGTTTTAAGGAAATGTCATACTCACAAGTTATGCATTCTGATTAGTTCACCTGTTCATTCACTTAATTGTCTGTGCAGATGTAAGTTGTAATATTACATTTATGTTGTGGATATTGTTGATTAATCTCACATATATAGTATGTGTTTGAGTGAGGTTATTAACCCTTTAGTAAAGTTCATTGTACAGGTGTTCAGCTCTTGCAACACAAGTAAGAAAAAGTTTTTCTAGATTTTTCATTCTTGGGTATCTTTAATATTTTTGTTAGTATCTTGCAGTATTATTTTCTCTCGTCGTATTCTCATCAGCATTATACTTAATTGAAAACCTTTTGATAATCGTCATGATGCATCTTTTTCGTTGACAAAATAAAATAAAAAAACCTTTGTCAATAAACATTTTCATCAGTTATTCCGCTGGGGAGATTAACACCAGAGTACGTGCTTACAGAAAATTCACATACTATGCAAAGTATACACTCTTCATACTACTTCCTTTCAAAAAATAAATACCCATTGTTTAACTGCCTCTCTTTAATTCTCTTTCCCGTCACTTGTTCTCCTTCCTGACAATCTCTCTCCTTCAACCATCCATTCCTCCTTCCATTCACTCCACTTCTTATTATTACACTTCACATGCAGTTCTGCAGCATGTGCAAGTGTGTGTTTGTGTGTGTGTGTGCAGATTACTCTTGCTGTGGACATGTCTCTGAATGTTCCCTGAATAGTGACTGCCTGTTAGTGGTTCAATGTCATTGATCGCTGCCTGCTTTGAGTGGAGTGGATGCCCCATACGGGCCCCCGTGTGACTTACGGCCTTCCTCGCGATTCCCCCCTACCCCCCCCCCCCCCCCCCATGGAGTGTGAATAATGTTCTCCCGCCTGTCCCCATCCATCCTTTGGCTCCGAGACAAGCCTAATGGAGCTAATATCCTGCCGTACCAGGATGGACTGCGGGATGCGAGGAAATAAGTGCAGTGTTTAAAAGCCTTACTCCAGATCTATTTAAAGCTGAGAACAGATGCACTGCCAGTGAAGCACCTGATCAACATTATTGTCTTTCAGTCATGATTGCATAAACTCACATATGCTGATATGGTCCATACACACACACTCACACACATTGCAGAAAAGCAAAACAACTGACCGTCCCCAAGTACTGTACACACCTTAGATATTGAATAAGGTAGTACAACTACAAGAAGTATAAAATGTGGGGACCAAAAATGGGCAGGGCAAGAGCCCAGACATTGCCTCTAATTGGTCAAGCATGATTAAAATAATAATTAGTATTGTTTGCTAAGGCAAACGTCACTATTACTCAAGAGTGGACTATATACTAGTTAAATAGATACATCGGTAGAAATGTGTAAACCGGTAGAAATTTTAGTGTCTCGTTTCTAACACGGTTATGCAAAATGCAGCTGCATGTTTGGGAACAATGTTGGGTAAGTTACCCAAAAAAGTAATCCGCTACAAATGACTAATTACTTCTCTAAAAAATTGTAACATGATTACTTTACTAATTACTTTTAAAAAGTAATCTCATTGCTAATTACTTCACCACGCATTTCTCCCTTTCAATGACTCATTAGGGGGCGCCTAATAACATGTTTGAGGTAGAATTATTATAAAGGCTTTTCTAAGGACGCGTCTATGTGCATGCATCAGATGAATGCTTTTAAAGCTTATTTAGGATGCTGTGTCAATTTAAACAGTTTAAAATTTTTAAAAGTCTTGTGACCCCTGCATTCAGAGTTGTACTCCGTCCAGCTGTGTTTGAATGCAAGAACACGTACTTATTTTGCGCTGTCTGCTGTCTGCTGTCAGTTTGGTTAAACATGAATGTGGTACTTCAAGCTTAAATTGCTCTGATGGTACTGTAGGGAAATTCTTCATTACAGTGCAGGTGAATAATTAACTAATTAATTGCATAATTTTTTTACATGTTATTTTTTATAATTAATCTCACTGAATGAACACGTTAAATTGACAGCCCTGATTATAATCATTATATTTTAATAAATCATTAGTACAGTAACTTTTGCATTATTTTTGCATTGAAAGTTGCCTTTTTCCTCACGGTCTTGGATTTCGCGCACACACACACACAATAGTATATTATTTATTGATAAAGTTGTTTAATTGCAGTGGACATGACTTTGGACATCGTTTTTTTTTTTTTTTTTAAAGGAACTGTCATTATATTTTTATAAGTGTTTTAATCAGTTTTCTTAGAAATGTGTATATTTATATATCCCACCCCTACTATTAATATTGCTCATATTTTGGGTAGGAATTTGAACAAACCCCTATTCATAAAAATCAAATTTAATTTTCTAAGTGACTGGACAAAAAATCCCAAGGACCAGAACAACAGAGAGACTTGAGATTGGGCTCTGTTGTCTTGAATCAGTTAACAAACACCTAGCAACCTCCCAGAACACATAATAACTGCATAAAAAAATGCTATGGCCGTAGCAGTGAATTTTTCATGAGTAGGCATCACTCAAATTTTCTTCAGATGAAAAAAAGAAATTTCCCTGTTTTAACTCTTGAAGAGTGTATGTATGTGTATCTTTAATTCAGTAGCTTGGTTTCCATCCCCTAAAAATATCCTCACTTGAGGTGGAAGATATGCGCATAAACTATGTGGAAACACATTTACTGAATAGATTCCTGTAAAATGTATAAAGGAATATAGATGCATATCAAAAAAGTCATGTGACTTTGCTGTGTGAATACAGAATTCGCTTGGAGAATATCATTAGTTTCATCTCAAATGTTACTCTGGTTTTGAAATGCCAGATGTAAAGCCTGTCATCAAAATGATTGGCTACTATTACCACCCAGCACTGTCTGAAAATGCTTTAGCTCCCAGAACCAAGCAAAGATTAAGTTTGTCAGAGCGTTTTGTCTGTGCGCTCTAAACCGCAAATAATTTATTACATTTAATAAAAGAACCAGTGGCTTTAACTTCCATTTTCATTTTATTTCACAATTTCCCCAGAAATTCACATAGGAAGGAAAGGCTGCTTTATTCGCAAATTATTTTTGCTATATTTAGATTTGTCACGTAAATTGTATTCGTAACTTGGATGGAAACAATTAAAGTTTCTCAGTGTCATTATTATTGTGTAAATTATTGTCTAAATGCTGCTGAAACAGCATATAGATGGTTTTGACGTGTTATTTGTTACTTATCTCAATGCTGGACCAATCATAGTTGTTCATTATTGCTGTATTGGGATTTTATATATAATCTCAGCAAAAAAAGAAATGTCCTCTCATTTTCAGCTGCTTTTATTTTCAGCAAACTTAACATGTGTAAATATTTGTATGAACATGAAAAGATTCAACAACTAAGACATAAACTGAACAAGTTTCACAGACATGTGACTAACAGAAATGGAATAGTGTGTCCCTGAACAAAGGTCGAAAAAATACAAAAAAAAAAACAAAGTTAAAATCAAAAGTAACAGTCAGTATCTGGTGTGGCCACCAGCTGCATTAAGAACTGCAGTGCATCTTCTCCTCATGGACTGCACCAGATTTGCCAGGTCTTGCTGTGTGATGTTACCCCACTCTTCCACCAAGGCACTTGCAAGTTCCCGGACATTTCTGGGGGGAATGGCCCTAGCCCTCACCCTCTGATCCAACAGGTCCCAGATGTGCTCAATGGGATTGAGATCCGGGCTCTTCGCTGGCCATGGCAGAACACTGACATTTCTGTCTTGCAGGAAATCATGCACAGAATGAGCAGTATGGCTGGTGGCATTGTCATGCTGGAGGGTCATGTCAGGATGAGCCTGCAGGAAGGGTACCACATGAGGGAGGAGGATGTCTTCCCAGTAACACACAGCGATGAGATTGCCTGCAATGACAACAAGCTCAGTCCGATGATGCTGTGACACACCGCCCCAGACCATGACGGACCCTCCACCTCCAAATCGATCCCGCTCCAGAGTACAGGCCTCGGTGTAACGCTCATTCCTTCAACAATAAACATGAGTCCGACATCACCCCTGGTGAGACACAAACGCGACTCGTCAGTGAAGAGCACTTTTTGCCAGTCCTGTCTGGTCCAGCGAAGGTGGATTTGTGCCCATAGGCGATGTTGTTGCCGGTGATGTCTGGTAAGGACCTGCCTTACAACAGGCCTACAAGCCCTCAGTCCAGCCTCTCTCAGCCTATTGTGGACAGTCTGAGCACTGATGGAGGGATTGTGCATTCCTGGTGTAACTCGGGCAGTTGTTGTTGCCATCCTGTACCTGTCCCGCAGGTGTGATATTCAGATGTACCGATCCTGTGCAGGTGTTGTTACATGTGGTCTGCCACTGCGAGGATGATCAGCTGTCCTTCCTGTCTCCCTGTAGCGCTGTCTTAGGCATCTCACAGTACGGACATTGCAATTTATTGCCCTGGCCACATCTGCAGTCCTCATGCCTCCATGCAGCATGCCTAAGGCACGTTCACGCAGATGAGCAGGGACCCTGGTCATCTTTCTTTTGGTGCTTTTCAGAGTCAGTAGAAAGGTTTCTTTAGTGTCCTAAGTTTTTAGAACTGTGACCTTAATTGCCTACCGTCTGTAAGCTGTTATTGTCTTAACACCCGTTCCACAGGTGCATGTTCATTAATTGTTTATGGTTCATTGAACAAGCATGGAAATCTTTGTTTAAACCCTTTACAATAAAGATATGTAAAGTTATTTGGATTTCTGCAAAATTATCTTTAAAATACAGTGTCCTGAAAAAGGGACGTATCTTTTTTTGCTGAGTATATATATACAGTTGTGCTCAAAAGTTTGCATACCCTTGGAGAATTGGTAATATATGTACCATTTTTAATGAAAACATGAGTGAGCAGGCAAAACAAATTTCTTTTATTTCTTATGGGATTCATATTCAACTGTAGGTTATAACAGAACAGCACAATCATAAAACAAAACATGGCAACAATGAAAAAAATGAAATGACCTCTGTTCAAAAGTCTGCATACCCTTAGTTCTTAATACTGTGTATTGCCCCCTTTAGCATCAATGACAGCGTGCAGTCTTTTGTAATAGTTGTCTATGAGGCCCCAAATTCTTGCAGGTGGTATAGCTGCCCATTCGTCTTGGCAAAATGCCTCCAGGTCATGCAAAGTCTTTGGTCGTCTTGCATGAACCGCACGTTTGAGATCTCCCCAGAGTGGCTCGATGATATTAAGGTCAGAAGATTGTGATGGCCACTCCAGAACCTTCACCTTTTTCTGCTGTAACCACTGGAGGGTCAACTTGGCCTTGTGCTTAGGGTCATTGTCCTGCTGGAAAGTCCAAGAGCATCCCCTGCGCAGCTTTCGTGCAGAAGAATGCAAATTGTCTGCCAGTATTATCTGATAACATGCTGCATTCATCTTGCCATCAATTTTCACAAGATTCTCTGTGCCTTTAGAGATCACACATCCCCAAAACATCAGTGAGCCACCACCATGCTTCACAGTGGGGATGGTATTCTTTTCACTATAGGCCTTGTTGACCCCTCTCCAAACATAGCGCTTATGGTTGTGACCATAAAGCTCTATTTTGGTCTTGTCACTCCAAATTACAGTGTGCCAGAAGCTGTGAGGCGTGTCAAGGTGTTGTTGGGCATATTGTAATCGGGTTTTTTTGTGGCATTGGCTCAGTAAAGGCTTCTTTCTGGCAACTCTCAACTGTGCAGCTCATTTTTGTTCAAGTATCGTAGTATTGTGCTCCTTGAAACAACCACACTGTCTTTTTCCAGAGCAGCCTGTATTTCTCTTGAGGTTACCTGTGGGTTTTTCTTTGTATCCCGAACAATTCTTCTGGCAGTTGTGGTTGAAATCTTTCTTGGTCTACCTGACCTTGGCTTGGTATCAAGAGATCCCTGAATTTTCCACTTCTTAATAAGTGATTGAACAGTACTGACTGGCATTTTCAAGGCTTTGGATATCTTTTATATCCTTTTCCATCTTTATAAAGTTCCATTACCTTGTTACGCAGGTCTTTTGACAGTTCTTTTCTGCTCCCCATGGCTCAGTATCTAGCCTGCTCAGTGCATCCACGTGAGAGCTAACAAACTCATGACTATTTATACACAGACACTAATTGCAATTTAAAAAGCCACAGGTGTGGGAAATTAATCTTTAATTGCCATTCAAACCTGTGTGTGTCACCTTGTGTGTCTGTAACAAGACCAAACATTCAAGGGTATGTAAACTTTTGATCAGGGCCATTTGGGTGATTTCTGTTATCATTATGATTTAAAAAGGAGCCAAACAACTATGTGATAATAAATGGCTTCATATGATCGCTATCCTTAATAAAAGACAAGAAAGTTTTTTTTGCATGATCAGTCATATTTTCAAAATCAGTGCCAAAATTTCACAATTTCTGCCAGGGTATGCAAAATTTTGAGCACAACTGTGTGTGTGTATATATATATATATATATATATATATATATATATATATATATATATATATATATATTATAGATTGATAGATCCACATGTTAGATAGTAATGCAGTGAATGAATAGATTTTACAATTATACTTTACAGTATCTAATAAGACTACAACAAAACACACTGAGAATTGAAGAAAGGAGGATTCGATTTTCTTAGCCCTTGTGGAAGAACGGAGAAAGTGGTTACTGGCCAACAATGTTTGCTGCTCAATGGCACACACACATTCACTGTAGAAGAAGAGACATAAGAGACACTGTAGAATAAGACATATGTTTCAGACAGATGGAAGCTCAAATGTTAGCTGTGATATCATTCTGCACTCCTCCATTTCCTGTTGGACTGATGTGTGACCTTTAGAGACGCAGGGCTATTGTGAGCTCTGGGGCATCTCTTCTTCTCGCTCTATGCTCATCCTCTCTTCTCTGCTGTGTATGTGTGTTAATTAGCTAGTTTAGAAATTGCATGGCTCAGGTGGTGGTTCAGTCTTTTGCTGCATCACTCAGTGTGGGCTCACGGCTGTAGTTTCTGCTGGGATTTACCTGACACTCATTTAATTACATGAACTATATTCACACATATACATTCTCTCTCTCGCAGACCCGTACATGTATATTATACTACAAGGAAAACGTAGGATTTTCTTCAACGCCATACTTGTGGACATTTCAATTCCAAAATCTTTGTGGAGGTGAACTGATATCATTGCGAATTGATCATAGTAATTTGCAGTTGTAAATGTTGAGAGGACAGTTTAGTTTTGAGTGCATTTTGTGTACTGTTGATGAAGAATAGCGATAAAGCTTGACAAAAAGTTTTTTTTAACCAGTTTATGATAAGCTAACAGGCATGCATGACAAAAACTACATTTTGGTATAATTGTCAGTATTATGTTTCTATTCAAGTTGTGAATTTAATTTAAGTTAAAAAAAAAAAAAAAAAAAAGGAAAATCGCAAAAACAATTGGCGAATAAAGTCTCTTTTCCTCCTCACAAGTCGTCACTTGTGGGGAAATTGGTGCAAAATAGAAGTGAAAATGGAAGTTGAAGCCACTGTGTCTATTTTATTAAATGTAATTAATCACTTGCGGTTTTAGAGTGTGCATTCAAAATGCTCTGACGAACTTCATGTTTGCTAGCGTTCACTGGCAGATGCCACATAAGATCTTTGAGGTAATGTAGCAGATCATTTTGATGACAGGCTTTGGCATTTCAAAATAACCAGAGCAACATTTGAGATGCTATGCGATAATATTCTCTGAGCAAATAATCAACATGGCTAGTTGAAGCAAAGTCACATGACTTTTTGATGTGCATCTAACCAGTATATATTTTTATATATCAAAAATCAAATCAAATCAAATCACTTTATTGTCACACAGCCATATACACAAGTGCAATGGTGTGTGAAATTCTTGGGTGCAGTTCCGATCAACATAGCAGTCGTGACAGTGATGAGACATATACCAATTTACAATAACATCAAATTAACACAACGCAATTTAAACATCTGTTATACATAATTAAACTCGACTTAAAACATCAAATTAACACAACACAATTTAAACATCTGTTATACATAATTACACAACTTAAAACATCAAATTAACACAACACAATTTAAACATCTGTTATACACAATTACACTCAACAATATACAATAATAACATACATTGCACAGTATACAATATGCTGTTTTTGTTTTTTTTTTGTTTGTTTTTGTTTTTTACTATATAGATACTATATAGATACACATTATTCAATAAAAATTAAAATATATATGAAAAAAGTATATATATAGAATGTACAGTATTGTACTGTATTGACATTCAGGCTGTCGGTTGATAGTCAGTTGTTAAGAGAGACATAATATAATGACAGTAATATAATTATGACAGTCCGGTGTGAGATAAAAGAGTAATAAAGTGCAGGGCTGATGTATTTTGATCGTGGGAGATCAAGAGTTCAGAAGTCTGATTGCTTGGGGGAAGAAGCTATCATGGAGTCGGCTGGTGCGGGTCCTGATGCTGCGATACCGCCTACCTGATGGTAGCAGTGAGAACAGCCCATGGCTTGGGTGGCTGGAGTCTCTGATGATCCTCCGAGCTTTTTTCACACACCGCCTTGTATATATTTCCTGGAGGGAGGGAAGCTCACCTCCGATGATGTGTTTGGCAGTTCGCACCACCCTTTGCAGTGCTTTGCGGTTGTGGGCGGTGCTATTGCCGTACCAGGCGGAGATACAGCCAGTCAGGATGCTCTCCACAGTGCAGGTGTAGAACCGTGTGAGGATGTGGCGGTTCATTCCAAACTTCCTCAGCCGTCTCAGGAAGAAAAGGCGCTGATGAGCCTTCTTCACAACGACTTCAGTGTGGACGGACCATGTGAGTTCCTCAGTGATGTGGACACCCAGGAACTTGAAGCTGCTGACTCTCTCCACTGGTGCTCCATTGATGGTGATTGGACTGTGTTCTCTGTCTTTTCTCCTGAAGTCCACCACAAGCTCCTTTGTCTTACTGACGTTGAGGGAGAGGTTGTGCTCCTGACACCAGTGTGTCAGAGTGTGCACCTCCTCTCTGTAGGCTGTTTCATCATTGTCAGTGATCAGACCTACCACCGTCGTGTCATCAGCAAACTTAATGATGGCATTGGAGTTATGTGTTGCCACACAGTCATGTGTGTACAGGGAATACAGTAGTGGGCTGAGAACACAGCCCTGTGGGGCTCCAGTGTTGAGGGTCAGTGATGAGGAGATGTTGCTGCCTATTCTAACCACCTGGCGTCTGCTTGACAGGAAGTCCAGGATCCAGCTGCACAGCGAGCTGTTTAAGCCCAGAGCCCGGAGTTTCTCATCTAGCTTGGAGGGCACTATGGTGTTGAATGCTGAGCTGTAGTCTACAAACAGCATTCTCACATAAGTGTTCTTTTTTTCCAGGTGGGAGAGAGCAGTGTGTATTGTAGATGCAATGGCATCATCAGTGGAGCGGTTGTTACGGTAAGCAAACTGCAGCGGGTCAAGATTGAGTGGTAATACAGAGCAGATGTAATCTCTGATTAGTCTCTCAAAACATTTGCTGATGATGGGGGTCAGAGCAACAGGACGCCAGTCATTTAAACAAGTTATTTTCGATTGTTTTGGAACAGGCACAATGGTGGATGTTTTAAAGCATGTGGGGACTACAGACAAAGAGAGGGAAAGGTTGAAAATGTCCATAAAAACACCAGCCAGCTGGTTCGCGCACGCTCTGATGACGCGGCCCGGAATGCCGTCTGGACCCGCGGCTTTGCGGATATTCACCCGTCGGAAGGATCGGGTTACATCCGCTACAGAGACGGAGAGTGAACTAACCTCTGTAGCTTCGGCCGTGAGAGCTCTCTCCGCGAGGGCGGTGTTATTTCCCTCGAAACGAGCATAAAAAGTATTTAGCTCATCCGGTAGAGAGGCAGCGGTGTTCATGGCGGAGTTTTTATTCCCTTTAAAGTCCGTGATGATGTTAATTCCCTGCCACATGCTTCTAGAGTTGGTGGTGTTAAACTGTCCTTCAATCTTACTCCTGTACTGGCATTTTGCTGTTTTGATAGTTTTTCGGAGGGCATAACTGGCTTGTTTATGCTCCTCCGCGTTCCCGGAATTAAAAGCGGAGGTCCGCACATTAAGTGCTGCGCGAACATCGCTGTTGATCCACGGCTTCTGATTCGGATAGATTCGCACAGTTCTGGTCGGAATCACTTCCTCTACACACGTTCTGATGAAGCACATTACGCTATCAGCGTAAAGCTCGATGTCGTCATCAGAGGCGGACCGGAACATCTCCCAGTCCGTGCGATCAAAACAGTCTTGTAGCGTAGAGTCTGATTGGTCCGACCAGCACTGGATCGTTCTGAGGGTGGGTGCTTCCTGTTTCAGTTTCTGCCTGTAAGCGGGCAGAAGCAGAATGGAAGAGTGGTCCGATTTGCCAAATGGTGGGCGGGGGAGGGATTTGTAGCCATCCCGGAACGGAGAGTAGCAATGGTCCAAAACCCGGTCCCCTCGTGTGTTGAAACTAATGTGCTGGTGATATTTTGGTGCGACTGATTTTAAACTGGCTTTATTAAAGTCCCCGGTCACAATGAACGCGGCCTCAGGGTGCGCGGTTTCCTGCTCACTTATACTCCCATACAGTTCCTTGAGTGCCCGGTCTGTGTCGGCTTGTGGGGGGATGTACACAGCAGTGATAATGACCGCTGTGAATTCCCTCGGTAGCCAGAATGGTCGACACAGAAGCATAAGAAATTCCAGATCAGGAGAACAGAAAGACTTGATGGAATGTACGTTCCTCTGATCACACCAGGATTTGTTGATCATAAAACATACACCACCTCCTCTAGTTTTACCTGAGAGGTCTTTCGCTCTGTCCGCTCGGAGCATGGAGAACCCCGTGGGTTCAATGGCTGAGTCTGGAATCTCCGCAGACATCCAAGTTTCCGTAAGGCAGATAACGCAGCAGTCCCTCGTCTCTCGTTGGAAAGAGATCTGCGCTTTCAGCTCGCAGAGCTTGTTATCCAGAGACTGAACATTTGCCAGTAGAATAGTGGGTAGCGGGGGTCGATTTGCGCGGCGTCTTACTCTGATGAGAACGCCGGCTCTGTTTCCCCTTTTCCTCCTGCGTTTCCGCGGCCGTGCTGCCCAGACAAAGGGCTCCGCTTGCGTGTTTGTAAACAGCGGGTCGGCATTGAGGAATGTGAAGTCCGGTTTACGGTGTGAGATCGCTGAGCCAATGTCCAAAAGTGTTTGTCTGTCATAGACAATAAGGCAGACAACATCCAAGACAAAAAACATAAGAATTGTAAACAAAACAAACAAACCATTGCTAAGTTGTGTCGGAGCTCGCAACGCAGCAGCCATACTCGGCGCCATCTTGAGTCCAAAAAAATATATATATACATTAGGAATATAATCGGTATCATAGTTTATGTACATGTCTTTTTTCTGAATGTTATTATCCACCTCAAACGAGTTTTTTAGGTGCATTTTGGAAACTACTGTATATATTCACTCGTGTGTTTACATTAAGCATTTTTATGCTATATCCCAAAATTTGCATTAAGCTACTGGCCACACAGGAATGATAAAATACATAGATAAAGCAAGCAACGTTTACACACCAAATGCTAAAAGAGTTTAAAAAGCTTATGTTGCCAGGAAGTGAAATTTGTAATTAACACTTTCAAACTTGTAAGTAGTAACTTCTTAAGGCGCGGTCACATTTACCTTTGCACTGCGAAATTCAGCGGGTGGAATACAGTTATCTCAATAGGAATTCGCGCGATTGTGATTTTCGCACGATGGACTACCAGTGGCAAAGTATTTACCCTCACATGAAGTTCAAGTTTGGTGAACTTTTTAAATTTGACAGGCGAATTTGTCGCATTGACCAATAGGATGTTGCTTGGTTTGGCAGTGACCTCTGTGTGGGCGGAGCGTCATACACAGTTACACTGAGTATTCACAAAGGACAATGATGTCTTTTTAGCGGCGAGTTTCTTTTTAACTTCACTCACAGAGTATAAAGTGCAGCATTAAAAAGAGGCTGCTTGACAGTTAGTTTTTTGCTGGTTTCACTCGTGCTCCACGTCGCCCATGCCTTCTTCACCCTCTGAAACGTACAAATGAGGAGAACAACAGAAGCTAATCATCCTAGGGAGACATTAGTAACACTAATGCTGTAATACAAGTTTCAAAATTGTTTAGAGAAGTACCGCTAGCAAGGAGGACGAGAGACATTTTTTTTATTATTAATAAGAAGACAATACACTAAATGGATTGGGTCAAGTGCTCACAGAAGAGCTGTGTCTTTAGATGCTTTTTGAAGGATGTTAGAGAACCAGCTGCTCGGGTGGGGTTTGGGAAGTCATTCCACCAGCGAGGAACAGTTGAAGTGAAAGTCCTGGACAGTGTTTTTTGCTTCTTTGAGATGGCACTACGAGGCGCCGTTCACCCACAGAATGCAAACTTCTGGAGAGCACATTGATCTGAAGTAGTGAGTGTAGACAGTGGGGTGCATAACCAGTGGTTGTTCTGTAAGCAAGCATCAATGCCTTGAACTTAATGCGAGCAACCATTGGCAGCCACTGCAGTTTGATGAAGAGAGGCGTGACATGCGCTCTCTTGGGCTTGTTGAAGACTAATCGCGCCGCTGCATTCTGGATCAATTGCAGAGGTTTGACTGTACATGCAGGAAGGCCCACAAAAGACTTTTGAGTAGTCCAGCCTGGATAGCACAAGGCATGCTAAGAAAGGAAGGGCCTGATTTTACTGATGTTGTACAGAGTAAATCTGCAAGATCTGGCAGTCCTTGCGATGTGGTCTGTGAAGTTTAACCAAGATTTCTGGCTGTCTTGGATGGTGTGATCGTTGACGAGTCCAGATGAATGGTGAAATTATGCTGAAATTGTGTGACTTTAGGACTGCTTAAGGAAAGCATTAATGCAGCCTTCAAGTAAAGTCAGGAATATCATAATTACGAGTACACGTGAATGACTAGGTGAAGTCGTATTTACCAGAGGGAATCTCTCTCAGAATTTTCTGTGATACCGAAGATACAGTGTTGGGCAAGCTACTCAAAAAATTTAGCAAAGTAAGCTACCAACTACTCGACAGAAAAATGTAAAGCTATTGATAGAAAGTAGCTAGTTTCACTACAAACTACACACCAAAAATAGCTTAACACATTTTAAGCTACTTATTTTATTTATTTATTTATTTATTTATTTATTTATTTTTTTTTTTTTAACCAGATGCATGGAGCATACTGTCATAGACAAAGCATCTAAAAGACTTATTTACATGACATTTATCAAAGCCATGGTAAGGTATAGTATAGTATTGTTTAGTGCAAAGAGTAGTGCTAATTAATTATGTTAAATGTCAGGCATGCATAAATCATATAGGTCATGTACTGTAAAAGTGATGCAGGTGTATTCATTTACACTTATTCACTGGTACAACAGAAAGAAGATCTTTTCATGTCATTGATTATGTTTTATTTTTGCTACTTCTGTACAGTATTTTGTTTCTGACTTTTATGTGCAATGAAACTACTGTCTTACCAGGTGAGCATACCAGGTGCACTAGAAGGCAGAAGACAGTAACTCTCAGCATGTGCTGTGATGGGCCAGATCTGCTGTTATGTGAAGTTAAAACTTTACGACAGATCAGATGCACAACTAGAGCTTGAGACTTTATGGCACTAGAACATTTTGTTGGCACACTTTGACGTCACTAATTAGTACACAGGAGGAAAGAAATGACATGGGTTTGTGACTGATACACACACACACACATACACACAAACACACACACACACACACACACACACACACACAGGAATTGTGCCCAGTACCACTGGTGTCTGGGAGGTGGAAGTGCAACAAGAACAGGTATATCAGGAATTTCAATGTCATATTAACCACCAAACACACACTTACACAAACAGATGCTCTGTCAGATCACATACACCGAGAGATAATCCGTCTATACACTCACACACCCTCCAGCTTAGTCAGCTCACACACACACTAACAGTGAGGCCTCAGCTCTCTCTGTAACACACACACACACCACATGGCATCTTGAGCTTGACTATACTATGTTCAAAATAGCATATTACCGTGATGTAGTATGCATACTGTGCATAGTATGCACATTTTCTGTATGCACAAACAGTGTTGGGTAAGTTACTCAAAAATGGTAATCCCCTACAAACTAAAAATAACTTCTTTAAAATTTTAATCATATTTCTCTGCTCATTACTAGTTTGAGAAAGTAATCATATTGAATAACACTTTGGAAATCCACATGAAGTTTCAATCCCATGATCTGTAGCTTGTCACAGATTTTACCATCAAACTTTTAAAGCAACAATTTAACACCTAAAACTTTGACTCATCCATCCATAAATTCTGCTTATTTGCCAGTTCCAGATGTGACTTTTCCTTTGAAAGTCTGCCTAAAAGACCAGTGTCCCAGAGTCTTCTCTTCACTGCTGCAGATGAAACTGGTGTTTGGCATGTACTGGTTATTGATGCTGCCAGTTTCGAACCTGTGAGGATTCTGTTTCTCAAACTAGAGACTCTGATGTACTCGTCTTCTTGTTGTGGTGTATCTGTGCTGTCCACTCCTCTTTCTGTTCTGTTTAGATCCCATTTTCTTTCTTCTTTCATGACAGTTGTGCATGGAATAGTCTTCATCTCTCAAAAGAACAATAGATCAATGCATTTCTTTAAAAATATGTTTCTTTTAGGCCATTCTAAAAAAATAAAATGAATAATAATTACTTGGTTTGTGTAAACTCACTTAAAAAAAGACTATATATTGCAATGTTCAAATGTCACTAAATAGCACGACTGTTTTCAACTGTTCTAAAAATAAGAAATGTTTCTTAAATTAGCACATTTGAAAAAAAGGATTACATGACACATTATTTTCTTAGTAGACTGGAGGAATGACTGCTATAAATTTGGCTTTGACATCATGAGTAAAAATGATATTTAAAAAATAAATAACAATATAAAACAGTTATTTCATAGTAATTTAAGTCATAATAATTTTCAAGATTTCGATTGTTTGTGGAGGTATTTTTTATTAATTTAACAGTGTAATGACGCTGGCTGCTTTGGCAATGACGAAGACGATAACGAAGGAGTGAAGAACCCAAGTGCAGTTTTATTTTACAAACGTGGAATCCAATAACCCTAACATAAACGTGAACTAAACAAAACATAAACTTTAACGATGAACATAAACTTGACTTGACATGGCTTGGCTTGACTTGGACAAAACAACAAAGTTACATTTGACATTCACATACAATACTTGAAAAAGACACAATGGAAAACATGAGTCTTAAATACATGGACATGGGGGAACATAAACCAATGAACAAACAGAACTGATAACAAGATAATTAAACAATAAACCAATGAAAACATGACACATGAACATGGAGGGAAAACAGGAATCACATGACAAGGGAAACAGGATATAAACTTTTCAAAATAAAAGACATGAATCAACAAAATACACATGACATATCCCCCCCACTATGGGGCAGCTCCCGATGCACCAACACATAAACAAAACACGTAAAACATGACATAAATTCAAAGTTCTGTAGGGAGCTGGGGGGGTGTCTTGAGGCATAGGGTGTGTCGTGGCGAGAAAGGGCGAGGGGCATGGGACCAGGGCAAAGTCTGTGGGGGGTGGAGCCATGAGAGGCTCGAGGGGCAGAGCCATGGAACTTGGTGCCCGGAGAGTAGCTGAAGACTTGAAGGGCCAGGGTGAAGCCGATGGCAGGGAGGACCAAGGTGGTGCTGGAGGCTCGGGGAAGCAAGGCAGAGCTGGGGGATCGGAAGACTGAGGTGGAGCCTGTGGGACTGAGGACCAAGGTGGAGCCGTAGGGAAGGAGGTCCCCGGTGGAGCTGACAGATCAGAGGGAAAAGGCGCAGCCAGAGGATCAGAGAGCCAAAGCGGAGCCAGGTGACCGACAGACCAAGGAGGAGCCGGAGGGACGAGGGACCCCGGCAAAGCCGACAGGCTGAAGGACTGCAGCGGAGCCAAGGGAACGCCGAGCCGAGACAGTGTCGAGGGACCAACAGGCCAAGGCGAAGTCCAGGGCTCGGAGGGTCCAGGCGGGGTTGGAGGGCCAAAAGTTCCCCTTGCCTGCTCAGGAGAACTAAGGGTGGGTATAAGGGTGGGAACCATCTCCAGGTCCAACTGCTCAGGTGTGGCTGTGACGTGGCATGGAGCAGGCTGAGGTGTTTCTGTGACGTGGCATGGAGCAGGCTGAGGCATTGCTGTGACGTGGCATGGAGCAGGCTGAGGCAATGCTGTGACGTGGCATGGAGCAGGCTGAGGCGTAGTTGTGACATGGCATGCTGATGATTCGGGGCAAAAGATGGCGCTGGCTCAGCGACCATGACTAGGAACTCTGGTTTGGCGGCCATGACGTGAAACTCTCGCTTGGCGGCCATGACGTGAAACTCTGGCTCAGCGGCGGCCATGTCGTGGAACTCGGGCTTGGCGGCAGCCATGTCGTGGAACTCTGGCTTGCCATCCGCCTCCCCCACAGTGAACGTGGAACCAATGATCTGTAGGGCGAGGTCGATATATTGAGCCAGGCTGAGGGAACTGCGACCACCAGGCATCAAGGAGGAGATCGGCTCACTTAACCCCACCCTAAAAATATCATTGAGGACGACCACATTAAAATCCACCTGGCTGGCCAGAGCACAAAATCCTCTACGTACTCCTCCAGGGGACGATTCCCCTGACGTAGCCGTATGAGTCGAATTGCTGGGTTCATAGTTCGGTCAAGTATTCTGTAATGATGCTGGCTGTGCTGGCAATGACAAAGACGATAACGAAGGAGTGAAGAACCCAAATGCAGTTTTATTTTACAAACGTGGAATCCAATAACCCTAACATAAACATGAACTAAACAAAACATAAACTTTAACGATGAACATAAACTTGACTTGACATGGCTTGGCCTGACTTGGACAAAACAACAAAGTTACATTCGACATTCACATACAATACTTGAAAAAGACACAATGGAAAACATGAGGCTTAAATACATGGACATGGGGGAACATAAACCAATGAACAAACAGAACTGATAACAAGATAATTAAACAATAAACCAATGAAAACATGACACATGAACATGGAGGGAAAATCACATGACAAGGGAAACAGGAACTAAACTTTTCAAAATAAAAGACATGAATCAACAAAATACACATGACAAACGAAGTGTCTATTTGCACCCTTGTGTAAATAGCATCTGCCACACAGTGCAGCTATTTGCACCCTAATAGTCTAGTGGAACCACAGAAATATACACAAACTAACCAAAAGACAGTGTGTGAATGTGTAGTGTTGTCCTAGCGACCCTGGTTCAATTCCGCCTTTTGTCCCACTCTTTTTTCCATCCAATTTTCCTGTTTCCATTCTTAACATTTCCTTTTATAGTACTTAAAATAATAGATAAAAATGTATATAAATGTTGATTTCATCGCAGTGCTTTGGTCACGGTGAATGTCAAGGAGTGCAGAGAAGGGTTTGATCCAGAGGTGGGGTCTGTTGATCGTACTTGTGCCCGTGCCCGTGGCTCAGCAGCGTTTGTGTGTAGATTACATCACTGTATTACTGTTAGAATATTGTAGTAACCATGTTTTTTGGCAGAAACCATAGTTTTAATGTAATAACCATGGCGTTACTAGAGTAATATGGTGATAATATAGTAACCATGATTAATTTTGTGGTTACTGTAAATTTAAAACAAAATACCATGGTGATATTATGGTTACTATAGGAAAATCAAGATTATTTTTTCTAAGGTAAGGTTAAGGTTAGGTTTAGGATGTAGGGGTTAATGTAATGTGTCTGTGGGACTAAATAAACACACTGCAGTGATGCCCATACTGTATGTTAGTATTTAAATACAGGTGCAAATAGCATCTGCCTTAATTTAATGCATCCTTAGTGAACAGAAGCATCAATTTTTCTCAAAAACAAAAATGTCTGAATGATTCCTAACTTTTGATAGGTAGTATATATTGTGCAGAGTGTGCAGAACTCTGTATTTGATAAAACTGTTAAAATTGTTTGATACAAAATTAGATTAAAAATGCAAGATAACAATTTTATTTCCAAGATGATAATTGGATGGTACTCCATGAATTAAACACGCAGCGATGAAGTTATGTGACAATAACATGGTTGGGTGTCACAGTCCTGTCACTCTGTCAATCTGGGTTTTTGTCTGACAGGACCGTGGCATCATCGTCCCATGTCTGTCTTGTGTTTCGTTGTTTGTCTTTGTGTGAGCACACAGTTTCGGTTGTATTCCCTGCCGTGCGCTCTTCGGTCTGTCTTGTTTCATGTCTGGAGAATGGTGTCTGGGTCTTGACTTCCTGTCTGGTTCGGTTTCGGTCTGTGTCGGCATCCGGACACTCTTTATGTCTGTCTGTTATTGACGTGGGTGCATCGCGCTTATGTCATCTTGGTAGCATGCACTCGCATCAATAGTTTGTCTGTCTCTCGTGAACAAGGGTGCGCCTCACATCTCACGTTGCGTGCCTGAGTCACGAGCTGTCTTCGTGTTGTGCTGAGGTTCGGTCACTTCGGTCTAAGGTGTCGGGTGTGTTTGTGGCCGAACTCTCGCACAGGTGTCCTGTCTTGTTTTTGTCGCCTGTTGCATGCATCGTGTGGCATTTGCCTCATGATGTACGCTCAGGTTTCGTTTAGTGTGAGAATGCATGGCATCGCTTTGTTTGGCCTTGCTACGCATTCACTTGTCTTGTTTGTCGGTTGTCATGGGCGTATATTGCCTTATTGTCTTGGCTATGTGCACTCATGCCATTTGGGTGTTTTGTTGTCTTGTGAGAGCACGTGGCTTTGTTTTGTTTCTTGTCCATCCCAGATCGGCGTCTGAAGCCTCGTCCATCCCAGAGCCAGTCCTCTGACCCCTGTCCAGCAGCCGCCGCCCAGTATTCTGACCCCTGCCCAGCAGCCGCCGCCCAGTCCTCTGACCCATGTCCAGTGGCCGCCACCCAGTACTCTGTCCCCTCTGCCCTGAGGCCTCCACCCAGGCTGCCAGATCCTGCATCTGCCCTGAGGACTCCTCCCAGGCTGCCAGACCCCGCCTTTGTCCTGAGGCCTCCTCCCAGGCTGCCAGACCCCGCCTTTGCCCTGAGGCCTCCTCCCAGGCCGCCAGACCCTACCTTTGCCTTGAGGCCTCCTCTTAGGCTGCTAGACCCTGCCTCCGCCCTTAGGCCTTCTCCCAGGCCGCCAGACCCTGCCTCCGCCCTGAGGCCTCCCCCCAGGCCACTGGACTCTGCCCCTATCCTTAAGATCCCTCCCTGGTTTCCCTCCTTCCCTCCCTTTCTGTTGTGTTTTCTGTTTTCTATTAGTGTTCGGTTGGCATGGGCGTATATTGCCTTATTGTCTTGGCGATGTGCGCTCATGCCATTCGGGTGATTTTTGTCTTGTGAGAGCACATAGCTTTGTTTTGTTTCTTATCGCCGCATGTCTCTCTGTTTTACGTCATACCCCGCCTCCTTGTTTGCTTATTATTAGTTAATTTGCCTCACCTGTCCCCTGTTAACCCGTTTGATTTTTCCCCCATTTTAGTCTCCTCGTGTGTGCTGTCCAGTGCCATTTCGTTTTGTGATCGGTCCTGTATGTGTTTTTGGTCACATTCCTTGTCGGTTCTGTTCCCCTTCCTTGTTCCTGTTCCTTTGTTGTTTTTCCCCTACAAGGTTGTTTCTGTTTTTTTTTCCCCCTTGTGGGGGTTTTTGTTTGATTTTTGCTCTTTTGTTTTTATTAATAAATTCATTTATTTTAACTCTGCGTTCGGGTCCTGAGCATCTCTTATTCCTGACAGTTGGGGGTGTTACTTTTATAATGTATTCCTCTACAAATTACAGCATAAATGCTGTAAAATGTTATTTGTAATGTATTCTGTTAATTTAAATACTTTGGGGTAACATTTTACAATAAGGTTCCATTTGTTAACATTAGTTAACAACATCAGTTAACATGAACTAACAATGAACAATACTTATTAAGCATTTATTAATCTTAGTTAATGTTAATTTCAACATATACTAATACATTTTTCAAATAGAAGTTGTATTTGTTAACATTAGTTAATGCACCATGAACTAACATTTTATTAACGTGCATTAACAAACATTACTAAATTGTGTAACAAATATATTGTTAATTGTTAGTTCATGATACCTAATGTGTTTACTAATGTTAACGAATGGAACCTTACTGTAGTGTTAACTACTTTGGATTACTTCTTCAGCACTGGCAGATTTGTTTTACATGTATTAACTATAAACAAGTGAATTACAAATGACAAAGAGACAAAATACACTTATATTAAAAATAATTTCTCTAAAAAAAATGTTTTGCATAAAATATTTTATGCAGTGTTGTTTATGCAAGTAAACTGATATTGATTTTTCAATATTTTTACTGGAAAACAAGACAAAATTTGCAAGTATTTTTTTCAGTAATCAGTAATTACATTTTTGAATGTAACTGTATTCTGAATAACACATATTTAGATTGTAACTGTAATGGAACACGATTACTAATGTTTTGTATTTAAAATAGGTAAAGCGGTTACATGTATTTCGTTACTCCACAACCGTGTTCAACTGTTGTATTTACAGCATACTACCCTTTCAAATCAATGCATAATCAGTCCTGTTTCATGTACTATAAAAATAAATTTAATTAGCAGTATAAACTTTGCAGGATTCAGTAAATAGTAAGCTAGTATTCCATTTCAAACACAGCCATGATAATGTTTTTATATGCAAAATAATAACTGGACGCTACTTGCTAAATTTAACATGCAATGTTGTAAAGTCATACTACTATTGGAAACAATTCTTATTGCATACTACATGCTGTTTCACATACTATTTTAAGTTTTCAGAATGCAGTATGCAGTATACTGTACAGTGAGCAGTGCACTAGTATTGCTCTCTTTCTCTGTCTTTCACACCTGCCTGTCTGTTTCTTTGTGTGGCTGTGTGTCGGGGAAGACAGTTCAATCATGGTTTCTCCACCTCTGTGGCTGCAGAGATCCAGATGTGATGTGCTCGCGTCTGCAGTACACAGCTTGATTCTGCGTGACTCTGACACACTGCAGAAAATCTAAACCCTCGGTGTGGCTGTGAGCCAACGATGACTGTGAGAACATCCTCCCATCTGCCATGTGTATTTGGCAGTGTGTGTCTCACTCTAGTTTATAGACGCAATGATACAGTGCCTTTTATGTTTGTGTGCATGAGGTGTCAGTCCTGTTACCATAACAGAGAAATATTTAGCAGTGTTGTTTTCTCATGTAGAAAGGAATAATTCTAATACTCTGAAGTTAAGTTACTCTGAAGTTTGCAAAACTGTATTTTAAATTACTGCTGAAGGTTTTTTTGAAAGTCTGTCATCCAGATTAATGAAATAATTGTATTCTGGATCAGCCTCTGCTCCACCTGTTGAGACCAAATTATCTTTCTGTCTGTATGATATTGGATAGTGACATAGTACTTTTTTACATACTATTTTTGAAAGATAGAATGCAGTATGCATACTAGTATGCACAGTATGCAAATCTATATGCATGGAATACTAACAACATTTGCTAAAATGTGCAAAACTGCCACAAGATAAAAGATTTTTAGAATATTGCTTTTACATGCAAAATGACTGTATTTATTTATGAGATGATTACTAGATGCAACTCACTAAAATAAACATACAATGCAGTGAGGTATACATACTGCAAATTGCACACTGTTCCATATACCATTTTGGTAACACTTTACATTAATGTTCCATTTGTTAGGGATTTATAAAAGGTTATTTACTAATAAGTCATTTAGAAATGCATTATAAATGAATTATTTGCAGTTAACATGTTTAAAAATGGCGAATTTCATCCAATACTTGCCAAAAAGTGAAACATTTTATCTTATAAATGATTTGTGTCACAATGCAGCAAAATAGACTATTACTGTGCGATTAAAAGAACTGATATCATAAGAATGGTGCTACTCTGAGTGCTGTCCCAACTTAACTAGTCCTAGTTACTTAAAGTCCTCTGCAAAATCACTTTTCCGCTCTTCATGCTCATTCACGGCATGTGTCATATAATAAAGCCTGATGACCATTAAACCATTCTGATCTTTATGTAAATACTCGTGTTGACAACTTCTTAATAAATGCTTCATATGTGTCCACTTTACATTAAGGTACATTTTCATAGGTTACTAGTGTTGAATAAGGGTTATTAAGCATTTATAACATGTGAGGTAAAATGACTCACTATTTGGCAGGTATTGCAATAAAGTCACCCTTTTTATGCATGTTGTTATAACTGCATTTCAGTGATTTATAATGCATTTGTAAATTAATTAATAGTAATAAATAAAACCCTTTATAAACCCTTAACAAAGGGAACATTATTGTAAAGTGTTCCTACTTTTTTTTTTAAATCATGGTGCGGTATGTAGTAAGAAGAACTACGGTATTCCATTCTTTATATAGCCATTGAGACTTTTCCCACATTGTCATAATGTATGATACTCATATTGGTCTTTCTTTCTCTCTCTCTCTCTGTGTGTGTGTGTGTGTGTGTGTGTGTGTGTGTGTGTGTGTGTTTCCATAGTAACCACCACACTGTCTCCGGGCTCAAGTCATGCCAGGAAGTGCAATGAAACAGAGAAGACATATTGCGTTAACGGTGGCGACTGTTATTTTATAAATGGTATAAATCAGCTGTCCTGCAAGTAAGTTACACACATTCCTTCCACATTATTTTTGTTTTTCACATATCTTACTCATACCAATCACACAAATTCATATTTGTTTCAGGAGTATGTTTAGAGGTTTACAGTATTTATACTGTACACTGTGTTTCATGAAACTTTGGTTTGACATCACTTGGCTCCAATTAAAAACATCTTTTGAGATTACTTTAATAGTATTTATTTCTGTTTTTCTTATGTGTAGTTCATTTACTATTACTTTTAAGTTAACAACCACAAAGAAAGAAAAATTATACAAACATATCCTGTATTTTAAGACTCCTGCCCACATTTCCTATGATGTCACTTCCCTATGTTCTCCATAATGGAGTGCAAAAGTATGATTCTCATTAAATTCCAAGACATTTTTTTCCATAGGGGAATTAATTATTAATGATAAATTATAAACAGTTAAAGACAGACCTACAGTGTGCTCCAAAGGTTGTTAATCGATGGTAAATGATTCTGTTGAAGCCATCAGTCTGCATTATTTCAACTTAATTTAAAAAAAAATCATGCTTAATAGTGGAATTTCTGCTGAAGAACTACACTACCCATGATCCTGAAAAGAGATCCACCAATCACAGAATCATGGCCAACAAAGCACATCAAAAGACCCTAGCAAGTCAGTCTTCCTACACTCTCAAAATATGTAGCCTAAATATTTGTATGTATCTGAATATTTTGCAATTTACTTTAAATATATTGCTTCTATACTTAAAATCAACAACTTTAAATCAGTGGTTTTATATTTTTTCCATTGTTTTTACTTTGATTATCGTCATTCGCAATTCTTAATGGGATTGTAGTTCATTCACTCATGAAAGTGTTTGGGGTAAAACAGGGACTGCTGTGTCCTCTGTCAAGTCTGTCACTGTATCCTGCTGTTATCAACAGGTATGCTGAGTAACAGCTCCACTGTGATACAAGAGACACAATGCATTGCTCTTATCAGCGATTTTGGAGAGGGCAGCTCAGATTTACGGTGTGTGGTGTGTATGCCAATTTTTAAAGGAAGAGAAACAAACCCATTAAAGCTGTTTAAAGCTCAAACCCTTTGGGGAGATGTCATCCTTCAACTGTGACTTGTGGAGTCAGTCTCTTTAATTTACAGAGTAGAGCATTTGAACCAGCTATAAGGGTTGATGGCCCTCAGGGACACACTCACTGATTTGGAAATAGTGTGTGTTGGTCTTGGCTTTCTTGACATAGTGATTCACTTAGATAATTGAGATGGAGTTTATCTTCAACACCACTAAATGAAAGTTTTGCTGCTTTTAGTCCGTATCTATTAGCTTTAGGGTCATCTATATGTCAGTGTACTTCTAAATGTTGGCAAAATTCATTTTCAGAAGATATAAGCATTTCAATTCTGCGGTCTCGCTCTTCCAGCTAGAAAGACACAGCCAAATCATGATGTCAATCTGCACTAGAGGAACTTTATCCAATCAAATGCGTTCTAGAACGCTGATGGTTCCTTCCAAAGAGAGCACAATCCATGTTGTGGGGTCTTTCCAAACAGAATTTCCAATAATAATCACTGTAGAAGTAAGTTGTGACTGACCGTTATCACCTTTCAGCCCCCTGAAGCCCTCAGAGTGAATGGGAATTGTCTTTGAAGGGAATAGGGCATAGGGACTTTCACTTCTGATTGGAACGCACTCATGGGAGCTAGGCAATGAAATGTAGCTGTTTTTCAGAGGTTTCTTGGGATGTACCTCACGAGTAAGTTTTCTTTGCTCTTTCTATTCAGTGTAGTGTGATCGAAAACATTGATATGTTTTAATGTTTTATTTGCTTGTATCTGATTCATCTTCATGATTACACAACAGCTCCTGCCTTATCATAAGTGAAGTTCCGTGATGCGCTGTTTTTGTTTGTGGGTTAGTTATATTGGATAGTTACAGGGTCAGTTTGATCATTGTTCTGATCTCAAGTCAGTGGAAAAGCGGCCGAACTAGGTTGAGATTGCTCAGTTTCTGTACAGTTTCACTCTCTGACAGCAGCCCAGTGGACAGAGGAATGTGTGTGTGTGGGACTGCGCTTATTGGCTATTTTATGTTTATGTTTATTTTATTTAAAAAAGGGACAATGCACATTAATTAACATGAGCACTTATGTCCATCATGTAAATGTGCCAGATTTAGCCAAACAGGCTAATTTTCACCTTCAGTCCCTGGCAGGTTGAAAGCATAGAAAACATACAAAGCACATAAGCACATCAGCTCATAAGCATAGACAAAAGCACATAAGCACATTCAAATAGTAAAACTATAATATAGCCATGTGGCATATAAAACATTAAAGAAACATACAAAGACACATACATGTAAGCACAGACAAAAACACATAAGCACATAGACACATAAAAAACAAAAACACAAAAGCAAACTCAAAAGCACATAAACACAGACAATTAGTAAAACAATAGCCCAGCCACTACTCCAGGTTATGACAACATGTCTGATTATCTAATAACCACTGTTTTATAGATTTAGAAAAAGAGTTGAAAGACGTGATGTTTCTTAGTTCTGTTGGTATAGTGTTCCAGGTATGTGCTGCTCTATAAGAAAAGGCTGACTGCCCAAAAGCACTTTTTCTATATGGTATTTTACAATCCCCTCTAGTAGTAGCTCTAGTTAATGAGTTTTGATTTTGTTTAATGAACTCATTGAGTGGAGATGGGGCCAAACCATGGAAAATGTTATACACAAGTACAATATCTGCAAATTTGATCATATTTTCCCAGTTTAAGATATCATATTTAGTTAAAATTTTACAATGATGATATGAATTTGACTTTTTATCCAATGTTTTCAAAGCCTGCTTATAGAGTCTTTCTGCTGATTGTAATGTGGTCCTACCTGTCTGTGTCCAGCTGGTAAGGCAGTACTTTATGTGTGAGAGAATCATGGCACTGATGCACAACTTTAAGGCCTCAGTAGTCAAATTGATCCTAATGTGTCTCAAATTTGCCAAACTGAATTTGATTCTGTTCACAGCTTTTTTAACTTGTGTTTTGAATGTGAGTTGTGAATCTATTATTATGCCTAAATATTTATACTCATGCACTACTGATAGTCTTCTCCCTGCTATTATAACATCTGGGTCTGGATCTCTATTGGCAGACTTTGAAAAAACATACATACAGTTTTGCTGACATTAAGGTGTAAACATGAGTTGGTTCACCAATTAGAGATATTGACCATTGAAGCTGATAATTCTTCTGCGGCTTGCTTCTTGTTTTTAGCATATAAATATATGACCGTATCATCAGCGTACATCTGACAATTTACAGTAGGTGGACAAACTTCAGGCAGGTTGTTAATATACAAACTAAATAACAAAGGACCCAATGTTGAACTTTGAGGTACGCCAACGAAATTATCAACCATTTGTGAGGTTTTATGGCCTACCCGAACGCATTGTTTTCTCTTGGTAAGGTATGATTTTATCCATTTAATTACATTAGGTGAAAAATTAAACTTTGATAACTTGTTAATTAGAACATCATGATTAACTGTATCAAAGGCTTTCTTTAAATCCAGGTAGACAGCTCCTACCACACATCCCTTGTCCAATTTAGCTTTAATATTTTCCAGAAGAAAACAATTAGCAGTTTCTGTGGAATTATGTTTTCTAAACCCAAATTGCATAGGATGCAATGAGAATGAAGTACTATTCAAATGTGATATTATCTGTTCAGAGATCAATTTTTCTGCAATTTTTGATACTGCCGGAAGGATACTGATGGGTCTGTAAGTACTAATAACTGTGTGTTCACCTGATTTGAACACTGGTATAATTATTGCAGTTTTCCAAGCACTTGGAAACACTCCTTCATTAATGGACCAATTAACAATTTTTGAAATAGGAGGAATGAGTGCCTCCTTATGGGTTTTGATAAATACTGTATCCATCCCATATACATTCTTTGCCCTTGAACAGCGGAGAGTGGAAATAATCATATGTACTTTGGAGTTGGTCACTTCTCTAAAAGTCAGAATGGGAACATCAGTATTTAGGGGAGTGACTGAATAATTTGATCTAGGGAATTTCTGAGTCAGAGATTGTGTAGAATCAACAAAATAATTATTAAATGCTGTTGCCACATTTATTTTGGGTCACATTCCCCTCTATATTTAATTCTATTGGTTTATTTATGGTATTAGATTTCCCTGTCAATTTCTTTCAATTCTGCCAGATTTCTTTGACATGTCCCTTTGCTTCACTAATAGCCTTAATGAAAATGTTGCTTTTGCCTTTCTGAGCTCTTTTACAACCTTATTTCTTAGTGTGGTAAATAAACATCTCTCATGTTCCATCTTATTCTTGAGAGCTATTTTGAGAGTGTGATCCCATTGTTTCATAAGTAATCGATTTTTTTCATTTATTATTTTTATTTTTTTATATTTTTTTTATTTAACCACGGTAGATTTGAACTGGTTTACGTTTCACTTTCCTCATAAAATTATGAATAATTGTTTGGAGTTCCCCCATAAAAGAATTACAGTTATCATCCATACTTTTATGTACAAAGTGCTCATTCCAATTTCTTTCTTTAATTGCATTTTCAAAATTGGTTTACTGACTATTAGGAAATTTATAACCTTCTAGCTTCTTGTAGGCTGATAGATTAAATCTCCTTTTAGTGAGCTTTCTTACAATCAGAATCATATCGTGGTCAGACAATCCTGTAACCAGATTGTAAGATTTCTTTATTCTTTCTGGTCTATTAGTGAAAGCCAAATCAATAAGCCTTTCTGAGGAACCAGTTATCCTAGTCGGTCCTTAAATGATCTGTTGAAAATCAAAATGACTTGTTACACATTTTAGCTCTTTCCTTTTTGCTTTGCCATTTCAATTTAGATTAAAATTTCTTAGTAAAATGATCTCATTGTTAGTATCACACTCTTTCATAAGGGTATTTAATTTATCATAAAACACAGTTTTTGCAGATGGTGGTCTATAAATTCCAATCACAGTTAATGACATTTGGACTGAAAGAGTTAATTTGAGACCAATACATTCCAAGTTATTAACACATGACCATTGGATTTGCTAACAGTTTATACTATCCTTGACATAAAATAGCACACCTCCGCCACGACCATCAGTTCTGTCTCATCTATATATAATATAGCCGTGCACATTTAATATGTCAGCAGGGGAGTTTTCGTGTAGCCATGTTTCTGATCCAAATTTGATTCATATAAAAGGTGTTGTAGTTGTTCACTTTTAGGATTAGCACTTTGAATGTTCAAATGTCCACCTAATAACCCACTTGGTTTTGTACGAGAGTCCCAGGGAATGCAAGCCTGGTTTACTGTTCTGAGAAGTTTAAAGTCACGGTGCTTTACAATTACAGGAATATTTTCCATTTTGACATGTTTGGTGATGCAGGGTTAATCTTTTGCACATGATTCACCATGGAAGGTGGCATATTGCTTGGCAAGATAAAAGCTAGTGATGTAGTTACTGGTATTCAATTAGTTGAAAGCTCACCCAGTCTACTGGCTTTGATTCTTTTTTTTATTTCCTTTTCTCCCCAATTTTGAATGCCCAGTTCCCAATGTGCTCTAAGTCCTCATGGTGGCGTAGTGGCTAGCCTCAATCCGGGTGGCAGAGGACAAATCTCAGTTGCCTCTGCATCTGATCACATGGCTTGTTGAGCACATTACCGCGGAGACCTAGCGCGTGTGGAGGCTTCACGCTATTCTCCGCGGCATCCATGCACAACCCACCACACGCCCCACCGAGAGCGAGAACCACATTATAGCGACCATGAGGAGGTTAACCCAATGTGACTCTACCCACTCTAGCAACCGGGCCAATTGGTTGCTTAGGAAGCCTGACTGGAGTCACTCAGCACGCCCTGGATTCGAACTTGCGACTCCAGGTGTGGTAGTTAGCGTCTTTACTTGCTGAGCTACCCAGGCCCCCTGCTTGCTTCAATGTTAAGCAGATTGCTGTTAGCAGAAAGTTTGTACCCCGGTGTAATATCATCCAATCCAGGATAGTGATACACATTCCCTGCAAGAACTGCTGGATGATGTCGAACTGGGCCCATGTCACCCGCAGTTGGCCCGGGATTAAGATGCACATCCGCCAAATGCGGATGCACATTATTCAAATTAATAATAAAAAAAAATGGCACAAGCAATTCAACAAGTCCTGCCCCAACTTCATGTTTCAGTAGGAAACCTGTCAATAGTGTAAAGTAAGCTGTGCTTTTCAGGGCACTTCACAGGGAAAATTTGCTTTTTCTGTTCACAAATTGTCTCAAGATTCAAAAAATACATTGGACAGTTATTGAATTTTTTTTTATTTAATCACGTTGTACAAAAATGAAAATGACAAATAAGTATTTTGTTTCAAAATAAATGTGATAATTTCCAGGATATCCATTAGCTACATACATTTGCAACATTTTAAAAATATAAAATATTAGATCAAATTGCCTCAAAATTAAACTTTAGACATTACATTCAATGAGCTCATGGAAGAGGAAAATTTTGCAGTGTGTAGTGACAAACAGGTGTTTATGAAAGTCCTGTTGTAGTTTTTGATGCTATTTAGTGTTTTGGGAGAAAATTAAATCAAAGGAGCCTTAAATATTTCAAATCAGCAGTAAAATCTGATAATACTGGTATCATAAATTGTCCTTCTTTACCACAGGTTTTGCTTAAAAATGCAATTTTCCCAGCTTGTATAGCTAATGCGCATGCGCGTCCTCATGTAGATTGACAAGCGATGTCTGAATCTAAAAGGTGATTGGCTCTTTTGCCTGTAAGGCGGGACTTCCTTTTCTACATTCATTGGCCGTTGGGTGCTCCAGTTTCTCCCATTAATTTTAATAGAAGTGACCCGTCTCTGCTAAATAGTCTTTAGCTAAATTAGCTAAACACCAGTTTGGCCAGGCCAGGAGACCAGCTAAGGCCAGCACCAACACTTTTTTTATAACAAAACTGTTATTTTTCAGCAGAGCAATGTTGTAATGACTATTTCTGGATAATCAAGTGAATGAATTACTTTACAAATAAAAGGCACTTCGGATGGACACAAACCAAAAGATAAGATTATTCTGTAAAACTTCACATTAAGGTTCCCTTTGTTTTTTGTCATTAACAATTTTTATTGATTCCACACTCAAATCAACACAAACAGCACATGAAAACACAGAATCAACTTTTAACAAATATTCCCCCCTCCCTCCCCTCTCCTCCACCCAACACACATCCCAGTGGTCAGATACCGAATAATAACAGACACACATACAAGCAGACAGTCCAGGGAAAATACTCAGATATAAAAAATAAAAAAAAACACAAACTATTGCCCAACAAAAAGGAAAAAGGGTTCCACACATCAATTCATTACATACACACCATTTATACTGCTCCTCTCCACTGTTCCTCCCTGGCAATCCTCCAAGAAGGCCAAATAAGTGCCCCACTTCTTCTCAAAGGCACCCAAGCTGCCCAGCCATCTATGCAACATCTTTTCAAAGGCTGCCACTCTGCCCAATTCGGTGCACCACTCATGAAATGAGGGCGCACCAGGCGACTTCCACCCCCAAGGTTCACTTTCCTGCTGATCATCACACTGGTAAGTACCCAGTTTTTAATGTGTGTATTACCTAAGTTAGCCCCCGTCCCATCACCCAAAATACAAAGTCTGGGGCAGAATGAAATCTGAGTGCTCAGGATCTCACAGACATAACTCTGAACCCTTGACCAAAACTCTTGAATCTTAATACCAAAAAACATGGGCTATGTCCCCATCCTCTGATTGGCATCGCCAACAGGTGGGAGTATCTTTAAGACCAAGCCTATGCAATCTAGAGGGAGTCCAATAAAAAAGACTTGACATTTAAAAAAATCCTACCCCATTCTTTATCCTTCAGTACTAAATTCAAGTCTTTCTCCCATAATTTCTTGAGAGATGTCAAAACCCTGTCCCCTAGACTCTGAATTAACCAGGAATAGTACGCTGAAGCCTCGTGACACTTTCCAAAACCTCTAGTACCATCTCAAGAGTGTCTGCAGCTTTAGGGGGCTGCGTACTACACCCAAAGATGGCACAAAGTAGATGGCGCAGCTGTAAGTACCTGAAGAATTGAGATCTGGGAATCCCAAACCGCTATGTAATATTTTCAAAGGATCTCAATGCTCCATTTTCATACAGGTCACCCAGCGTAGCAACTCCCTTCTCAATCCATTCTGTCCAGCAAAAAGGGGACTTGTAATACACAATTTAGGGTTTAACCAGATACTTGAGGCAAAGTTCAGGTAAATGTCCCAATTGAGCACGCAGGAAACTTTTGTCCACACTAACTGCATGTGTGAGATAACTGGATGTGTCTTTACTTCTCCGGGCAGCTTGGTAGAAAGACATTGCAATGGCAAGATAGGGGCAAGGACCTCCTGTTTGATAAAAAGCCAGGGAGGAGCTCTTTCAGGTGGAAGCGGCCAATGCACCAAATGTCTGAGACCAAAAGCATAATAGTAAAACAATATTTTGGGGAGACTTAACCCACCTTTTCAGTTGGCCTGTGTAACTTGTTAGAATGCATTCAAGGACATTTACCATTCCAGATAAAAGATTTAGCAATACTATCAAATTGTTTAAAATAAAAGAGGGGAACTTCAATGGGGAGAGATTGCAATAGGTAGTCAAATTTTGGAATACAATTCATTTTTATAACATTAACCTTCCCAATCATAGATAATTGTAATGAATCCCACCTTTCCACATCACTCGAAAACTTTTTTATTAAAGGGTTAAAATTAACTCTGACTAAGTCACATAAATTTGCTGGGAATAAAATACCCAAATACTTAATGCCCTGTTTGGGCCACTGAAAGGCGCCCGGCTGAAAAGCCATTACCGGGCAGAAAGCTGTCAGAGCCAAAGCTTCGGATTTAGAACAATTAACTCTGTATCCCGAAAATGTAGAGAAGGAATTAATAATTCTGTGGAGGCAAGGCATAGATCTAGTGGGGTCGGAGACGAATAATAAAATATCATCTGCGTAAAGCAAAAGCTTATGCGCCACACCTCCCACCACCACCCCTGGAAAATCATCCTCCTTTCTTATCGCGGCTCCTAATGGTTCCAGTGCAAGACAGAACAATAATGGGGAAAGAGGGCAGCCCTGCCGGGTGCCCCTATTCAGAGTAAAATAATTTGAAATTAATCCAATCGTTTGTACTGCCGCTACAGGGTGTCTATAAAGTAACTTAATCCAACCAATAAATGTACTCCCAAACCCATACATTTCCAAAATCTTAAAAAGATAATCTCTTTCTACCATATCAAACGCCTTTTCGGCGTCAAGCGAGATGACAGCGACCGGAGACTGATCATTCGCTACTCACCACATAATATTAATGAAACGCCTAATGTTATCAGAAGAACTACGGCCCTGAATAAACCCCACTTGATCTATATGTATAAGAGATATCATAACTTTACTTAATCGGTTAACCAAAATTTTTGACAAAATTCTAGCTGGATCAGGGAAATTGGACGGTAACGTTTACATTCGCTTGGATCTTTGTCCTTTTTAAGAATCAGACTGATCCAGGCTTGTGTCATGGTTGGGTTAAGCTTTCCATTCTTTAATGATTTTGTATATACTTCTAACAAAAGTGGAGCCAATTCTGTAGCATAAGATCTAAAAAATTCAACAGCAAAGCTGTCTGGCCCGGGAGACATGCCTGTAGGTGACTTAATTACCTTGTCAAGCTCCTCCAAGGTTATCTCAGAATCAAGATAATTTTTTTGCTCAGTCGTCAATTTAGGTTGAGTTCTAATGGTTCCACAAAATTTCTAATATCTCCATCAGTAGACGAAGACATGGAGCTATAAAGATCAATATAGAATTCTTTAAAAGCATTATTAATATCAATGGCCAAGGTAAAAATTTCACCACCAGCAGATTTCACTGAGGGAATGGTAGAAAAAGACTCTCTCTGCTTTATATATCTAGCCAAAAGCTTCCCTGCTTTGTCCCCCAACTCAAAGTATGACTGTCTTGCCCTGAATAACCAAAACTCTATATTTGTATTTCAATCGGGTCAGTTCTCTGAGGCCGTCAGATGACATTTGGTGCTTCAGCTCTGCCTCAGCATTTTTTGTATTCCCTTCTAACTCCACGAGTTCTCAAGCTTTGGATTTTTTGGGGAATGAGGCATATTGTATGAGCCGACCCCTAAGAACCGCCTTAAGTGACTCCCAAGCCACGCCCACAGAAGATACTGAGGACCAGTTGGTCTCCATATAAACATTTGTTGGAAATCAGGATTTTGCAAAAGGGTTACATTAAAGCGGCAACTATATGATTTCTTTTTCTCTGAGTGTGGCAACATCTCTAAACACACCAGGGCGTGATCTGAGACTAAGATGTTTCCAATTGAGCAATCAACAACAGATGAAATGAGAGACTTAGATATAAAAATAAAAAAATTAATCTATTCTAGAATAAATCTTGTGGACTGATGAAAAAAATGTATAGTCCCTACCAGATGGGTTCAAAAGTCACCAAATATCTACAAGACCAAGATTTTACACATCCTGTGAAGTGTCAGTGTTGCTCTAGGGTGCTTACACACTTTTGCTTCACTATGAACAAGGACTGAATCCATCAATAGATTAAAGTCTCCTCCCAACATTATATCATGAGGGGTGCCAGCGGCTTGCAACATCCCCTCAAGATCTATAAAAAAGCCCTGATCATCAGCGTTAGGTGCGTAAATATTAGCCAAAATCAACCTTTGCCCCTGAATGTCTGCTAAAACAATAATGTCTTTTCCTAATTTATCATTAATCTGTTTGAGAAATTTGAATTGTAGATGTTTATTTATCAATGTAATGACTCCCCTACTCTTACTTGAGCCAGCACTAAAGAAATCATGTCCACCCCATGTCTTCCCAAATGTTTCAGCTTCCTGCAGGGAAAGATGCGTTTCTTGAAGAAACACTATATCATATTTCTTACGCTTAAGAAAAGAAATAACCTTCCTTCTTTTTATGGGGTGCCCCAATCCATTCACAATCCATGTGGAGAGAGATAATCCACTCATACTAACATTTGACATATTGATATAATGAAAAAAATAAATTGTGTGTCAAAAATAAGATTATACAGACCACATTCCCCATTAATGCAACAATCAAACCCTGAACAAAACAAACAGAAAAAAGAAAAACGTGTGCATTAACCCCACGCATGACAGCGCCAATCCCTCTAAACTCAAAGAGTCCATGTACACATGCGAGAACCCCTGCGACAACTTTGCCATCGGATTGCTCAAGTCCGGTTCTTCTATACAAATTTTGTGAGGCAAAATTATATAACAGAAAATACTTTGTAATTCATACCCCAGCCAACAGGCAAAATAAACACAAAGAACATGTAGATTCATTCACAGAACTGTCTCGAAGGTGTGTTCCTCCACAAAAAAAACTCTAGCTGATATAAAGCCATTCAGTTTCCTCGGGCAGACAAACAAGTGTTTCAAGTGTTCAGTGAGCCAGCTGTTATGAGTGCAGCAGATGACGTAATCATTCCAATGTCCCACAAAAATACTCCACATAACAAACTCCAGCCAACAGGAGGCATAAGCACAAAGAGCGAACAGATTCATCCTCAACTGACCCAAAGGAGTGTTATTCAACAAAACAAGCTCCAGCTGATAGGTGTAACCAGCACAAAAAAAAAACAAAAAAAAACAGGCATCCCGGTTCCTCGGATAATCAAGTGTCAAATTCACTCAGAGGTTGCGCAAAAAAAAAATAAAAAATACACACACCATGACTTACTCAGTCTGTCAACTTTATAAAAGACGTCCTTTATGTGAGCATGTAGATATTTTGCAGTCATCCATAGTGTCCATTCTCAATCTGGCAAAAAAAAATTGTGTAAAAGCGATCTTCTGTCAACGCAAAAGTTTCTTGGGAGTCATGCCACAAAACAAACTCCAGCCGCTAGGCGGAGCCAACGCAAAAAGAAACAAAAATGGCGCCCAGCTTCCTCAGACCGTCAAGACACCAAACAGTGAGTCAGTCCACTCACATAAGAAACGCCCAATGGTTTACTCACCCATAGTTTGTATGAAGGTCAGTGCCTTTTTGGGGCATAAAAATACTTTGCTGCCGTCCTTGGTGTCTATTCTCAGTTTGGCCAGAAACATCAGTGCAAAAGCGATCTGCCATTGATATAAGAGTTTCTTACATTCCTTGACCCGATCGCGTTTCTCTCGTCAAATTCGCAAAATCCGGGAACAAGAAAATATTGTGATTCTTCCAAGAGAGCTTTCCTTTACTCCTCGCCTGGCACAACACGAGATCTTTATCGGATGATCTCAGAAATTTGGCCAGAATTGATCGAGACCTGTCTCCCTCAGCAGATCTACGAGCAGGGACTTTGTGAGCTCGCTCGATTTCCAGCTTATGGCCTGTTATGTCGAGCAGATTCGGGAATAGCTCGTCCAGGAATTTCACCATATCTCTGCCCTCTTCATGCTCAGGAATTCCAACAATCTGTATGTTATTCCTTCAGCTCATATTTTCAAAATATTCAAGTTTTTCCAAAATAGATTCCAAGTCTGTTTTGGACGCGGGCGGATTAGTGGATAATTCCCTTTCCGAAGATTCCAGATAATCAATTCGTTTTTCAACATCTGTCACTCTTGTAACCAACTCAGAGAATTCTGTTTCCATCGCCATAATCGATCGACGTATTACAGCGAGATCTTCCTAGTCAGAAACAACCTTCATCAACATCACCGAGATGTTGGACAGTTGATACTGAATTTCATTTCCCGACGTGCCGTCCAAATCGAGTCCCCGGCTCGCAGTCCAGTCAGAGGCCTCAGCTTGAACACGTAAGTGTCTTTTAATGTCTCCAGAGTCCGAGGATTTTGACTTCTTTGCCATGTTTACCTCAAAGAGCAAATATGTAACTGGGTGTATCGAATCTCACCGGATTATGATATGAAAATAATTTAAAAACTAGCAAAGTGCGCAGAGCTAGTCGCTCACACGTCTGCTCCTCGCATGGCGTCACTTGACTCCCCAATAACCCATTAGTAATCTAAAGATCCCCTGTGTAGTTCCCTCAGGTTACAGTGAGATTTCAAATATTCCACTGGGTAAGCCTGGCCGCAGACTGTATAATGTGCAGGGACCCATGCAACAGGAAGCTGTGTCTGTACTCAAGGTTCCCTTTGTTAAGGGTTTATAAAGGGGTTCATTAATGACTATATGTCATTTACAAATGCATTATAAAACATTGATGTGCAGTTATAACAACAAGAATAAAAAGGATGACTTTCATGCAATTATTGCCAAATAGTTGTCAGGATCCTGTCACCTTTGTCAGTCAGGTTTATTGTGGTGACAGGATCCTGACACGTATGTTCTATGTCTCTGTGTGAGCGCTCAGCTTCGTTTGTTTTCTTTGCCGTGTGCTCTCCTATCTTGTCTGTGTTTCATGTTCAGAGCATGGAGTCTGGATCCTGACTCTTCGTTCTAATTCGGTCTTGTTTCTGAGTCGGAATCTGGACACACATGCTCCATGTCTTGTCTTTGTGAGCACATGGCTTTGTGTTCAGTTTCGGGTCTCTTGCCCTGCAATCTTGTCTGGCCTTGCCTTTTTGTTTGAGCACATGGCTAATGATGGCTTCATTGCCATGTGCTTTATTGTCTTGTCTTTGTGTTTGTTTGAGCACATGGCCAATAACGGCTTCATTGCCATGTACTCTTCCTGTCTGATCTTGTTAAGTTGTTTGCCATGTGCTCTCCCGTCTCTTGTCCTGACCCCGCCCCGTTGTTACCTCATTATTAGTTCATTTGCTTCACCTGCTTTCCTTATTACCCTCCTCGTTTTCTTTCCTATTTTACCCCATTGTGTTTTTTGTCTTGTGCCAGTTCATTGTGGTTTATCGCCCTGTAAAATACTTGCCCTGTTGTGTTGTTGTCATGTAAAGCAATACTGTCAACCCAATAGCCGGGCAATATATCTACCATTGTGTGGTTGTATGTTATGTTTGCATGATAGTATGATTGACACATTTCTACTGTTACAGAGTATGTACGTACCGCCCACCCTACTTCACGGAGCATTATCTTTTTACCCTAACATGCCACCTGTGTGTGTGTGTGTGTGTGTGTGTGTGTGTGGAGGGGGGGGGGGGGTGTGGTCAGGTTTAAGTGGTTTACGAGGACTTTTTTTTAGGTTACAAACTGGTAATTACAAGGGTATTATGCTATAAATGTGGTTTATGAGGACATTTCTAGTGTCCCCATAATTCAAATTGCTTAAAAGACATTCTAAACTATGTTTTATTGAAAATGTAATATTGCAGACAGTTTTTTGTGAGGGTTAGGATTAGGGGTAGGGTTAGGTTTAGGGGATAGAATCTATAGTCCGTACAGTATAAAAATCATTATGTCTATGGACAGCGGCACCAACATGTGTGTGTGTGTGTGTTTTGTACCTTATGTGCCAAATAAAATGCACTCTGCCCCATTGACCTCTACAGTAAATTCTGTAGGCAGAGTGAATGGTAAAAGTGCAAATTCTCTCAGTTTATTAATAATGAAAGCTCAAGACCAGAGGAACTTTTGCTGCCATTATAAAGCTTTTAGGGAGTTTATTTTGCTTCTGTTTGGCCTAGGAGATACTTCTCATTAAATTGAGGTTTTACAGAAGATCGCAGAAGTGGAACTGATTGGTAGTTTATGAGTTAGTAGAGATGTAATATGTTGAGATTAGTTTTGATTCTGTTTGTTGTACACCGACCCAAAAGAGTATTTGGACATGTACAGCATGCTTCAGATGTCTGAATGTCAGTTATTTCTCAGACATAACTTCACCTTTCTGCACCAGTTTTAAAACTGATCTCAATTATCAGTTCAGAAGGACTGATTAGACTAATATAGAGTTTTTATTTATTTATTTATGTTTATTTATTTTTGGAGAATTAGACTTTTAAGTCCAGTAAGCGCCCCCTTGAGGTGGACCCCTTTGTGTCTTGTTATTGGGGGGTGGGGGGGGGGGGGGGTTGTATCAGAGATGTAGCATTTTATCATGATACACTGTTGTTCATTAAAAATCAAATATTTTGTCCAGGTACTGGACATGCTACAGATTTTCAAAAACAGCTGAGCTACTGTCACGTTATCAATTATTGAAAAATTCAATTAAAGGAATATTTCACCCAAAAATAAAAATTCTGTAGTAATTTACTTACCCTCATGCATTCGTGCTCAGGTAAGAACTTGAGCTGTTTAGTACTAAACAATGATGCAAATTCTCACGTGAACATGTGCTACTGTGAACAAGCTTGTCTCATGCAGCTTATTAATGTGCAACAGATGTCAAGATTTCCTCTGAAAAATGACATACTCTACATTTCTGGTTCTTTCTCTCCAAATCCTATTGAATCAACATGATCACAGAGGAAGTCGGCATGCTGTTTCCGAAAATTTCAGTACCCTAGGATCAGCAACAGTATGCCGACTCACTGACATGTCTCTTATCAGACATATTTTCAACAGCTCCACCATAGTTACTTTCCCTTGTGGTGTGACTGTTAATGCATGGTGTTAATTGCACAAGAGACCACAATTCGATCCCCATTCCAAGCAGGAGGCAATCACGTTTGTATAAACAATCATGAGCGTGTTTGTCTCTACCAATGGTTGGGGTTAGATTTGGGTTTTGGTTGGGGGGTAGATGGAATAAAATAAACATTTCTCTTCACTGTTTTACACCCTGTACAGCTGAAAACAATTCTTTTTACAACAGGCTTCTAGTGACCTCTCCTGGATATAAATGGGTGGCACTCTTGTTTATAGTATGGCTATAAACATTCTAAAAGTGTCTAAAACATTTACTGCTTTAGCATCTGTTTTAAAATTCGGTCAACAACACACACTTGCGGAATTTTATGTGAGATCAGGTTGATTGAATGCCTTCTGAAGACTTGGAATTTTAATATGAATTTTTACACAGATTTTTGTTTTAGTCATAATTTTAGACTTTTGATCAAACTGTAGTCAAAACCAAATATTCCCAAAAAGATTTAAATAAACATTTATTAATTTAACCTCTTGCGACCCCGCATCTACATACGTGGATGTTGTATTTTGGCTTCACTACACGCTAGAGGTCTTCACGGGTCCACTTGGATCCCAAAACCAGAGGTCCGACCCGAGGTCACACCTGAGACCCGCGTGGGTTCGGGTCCAAAATGTTGACGAGTGTCGGGACTGATATTAGTTGCCTCGGGTCTTGGGTAATTTTAAATAAATGTGTTTTAACCAGATGGACCCGAGAAGACCCAAATTCTTTTAAAATATGGCAACTTTCTATTAATTGTTTTGGGCGTTTAACAATATTTTATTATTTAAAAAAAATACATATTACATAACAAGCGGTACACCTGTAGCCTACACCCAAAATCCTGCCACTTTCACGTTCACATTGCGGCTCTTTTTCTGTGCGCCTGCGGCAGTCGCGTCAGGCTTAACTAATAATCTAAATGTTTTATTCACAGCCAATCATACAAAATTTTACTGAGCTCATAGCAGACTGCTGATAACATGAAGAGGAATTTCTTGAGTTATATTATGCCTCAAAAAACTTGTAGAGATTTTAAAAAGCCATACAAAAAAAAAAAAAAAAAAAGCCAGCCAGCACTTGGGAGCTTGTGAGTGCACAAGTTAGTTGCCAGGTAAAATAAAGTGCAAAATGAAATTTAACAGATCTCAGTGGGTGTCATGCAGTCTATGTAGTCATAAACCAAAGGCTACACAAAGTACTTTTCTCAGTTCTAATGAAATTAAAAATAAAAACAAATAGTAGGTTAAATGATTGTGTATTGTTAAATAATGCGCAAAATAATGCATCAGGTTCTCTATTAAGCAGATCAAAGACAGATACAAATCAACAATAAACACAAATACCATTTTTACTTTATCACTCGTTTATCTACACTGGTGGCCAAAAGTTTGGAATAATGTACAGATTTTGCTCTTATGGAAAGAATTTAGTACTTTAATTCACCAAAGTGACATTCAACTGATCACAATGTATAGTCAGAACAATAATAACATGAAAAATTACTATTACAATTTGGAAAAAAAAAAAAAAAATGCAGAACTTCTTAAACTACTTCAAAGAGTTCTCATCAAAAAATCCTCCACGTGCAGCAATGACAGCTTTACAGATCCTTGGCATTCTAGCTGTCAGTTTGTCCAGATACTCAGGTGACATTTCACCCCACACTTCCTGTAGCACTTGTCATAGATGTGGCTGTCTTGTCGGGCACTTCTCACGCACCTTACAGTCTAGCTGATCCCACAAAAGCTTAATGGGGTTAAGATCCACAACACTCTTTTCCAATTATCTGTTGTCCAATGTCTGTGTTTCTTTGCCCACTCTAACCTTTTCTTTTTGTTTTTCTGTTTCAAAAGTGGCTTTTTCTTTGCAATTCTTCCCATAAGGCCTGCACCCCTGAGTCTTCTCTTTACTGTTGTACATGAAACTGGTGTTGAGCGGGTAGAATTCAATGAAGCTGTCAGCTGAGGACATGTGAGGCATCTATTTCTCAAACTAGAGACTCTGATTTACTTATCCTCTTGTTTAGTTGTACATCTGGCCTTCCACATCTCTTTCTGTCCTTGTTAGAGCCACACCTTTGTGTACACCTTTGTATGAAATCTTCAGTTTTTTGGCAATTTCAAGCATTGTATAGCCTTCATTCCTCAAAACAATGATTGACTGATGAGTTTCTAGAGAAAGCTGTTTCTTTTTTGCCACTTTTGACCTAATATTGACCTTATGACATGCCAGTCTATTGCATAATGTGGCAACTCAAAAACAAACACAAAGACAATGTTAAGCTTCATTTAACAAACCAAATAGCTTTAAACTGTGTTTGATATAATGGAAAGTGATTTTCTAGTACCAAATGATCAATTTAGCATGATTACTCAAGGATAAGGTGTTGGAGTGATGGCTGCTGGAAATGGGGCTTGTCTAGATTTGATCAAAAATGACTTTTTTCAAATAGTGATGGTGCTGTTTTTACATCAGTAATGTCCTGACTATACTTTGTGATCAGTTGAATGCCACTTTGGTGAATTAAAGTACCAATTTCCTTCCAAAACAGCTAAATCTGTACATTATTCCAAACTTCTGGCCTCCAGTGTAGTTTTATCTCATATTTCATGTTCTCAACTGATTATGACTTAACTGCTTATTTGATTTAACTACTAGGCTATATGAACTATATAAACAGTTAAAGAAACAAAGTGAGCCCAGTTTAAAATCTGTTTGGTCCAACTGCATCTGAATTATACAACAGAGTGTTGCCAGGGCACTTCTCAATGAGGTGAGGTAAAATACAGTATGTATAGTATATTTCTCTCACAGACATTGCAAGTCTGCCGCTGCTGTTGGTGTGCGTGTAGGTGACTTCGCACAATGGAGTTCTTGTTTATTGTAACTATGACAACGGCCACCCCTGAAACTTCAGAGCGAGCACCACCTTGACTGCAAAAAACGCTTTCCACTACGAGAGAAAGCGTGGCAGTTTTGCCGTGTTCTGTGTGTAATTACCAAACCCTCCTGGATACTGGTGCATGCATACAGTATGTGGAAAATGGGACATTATTCCCTCAAAAGTTTAAAAAACATGTTAGTTATTTTGTATAACTTTCCAAATTAACACATCTGTGGTTCATTTCGCTTCATTTTAATATAGATTTTGTTATATTTTATTTTGTTATCACTGTACATTACGGTTCTATTCATTAAAGGGATAGTTCACCCAAAAATGAAAATGCTCTCATTATTTACTCATCCTCATGATATCCCAGGTGTGTATGACTTTCTTTCTTCACCAGAACACATTTGAAGAAAAATATCTTAGCTCAGTAGGTCCTTAAAATGCAAGTTCTCTTTTGAAGGTCCATAAATCACTAACAGTCAGCATAAACTTCATCGATATGACTCCAGCGGTTAAATAAATTCGGTTAAACTACGATCGCTTTTGGTGTGAAAAAATAAGTATTTAAGTACTTTTTAACAATAATCCAACACTTCACGAGAGGGTGGAGTCCAATCGGTCTCTCATGTGACGTATTCATGTTGCCATGGATACGGAGATATCTCATGATCTCCACTCTGTTGAGACATCCAGGATGAGAACACAAACGCACCATTGTGAGTAAAGAAACAGATCAATACAGATCTAAACCAAAACCTATGAAGCTTCTGTACAGCATTCCTCCTTCTCACTTGTAAACAGCGCTGCTCTTCCGGCTGTGTCGCACGTGCCTTAGTTCTTGAATCTTTCAAGTGTCAATGCGATTACGTGCTTACCACTGTAGAACGGAAGCATGATTTAGAATAAAAAAAAAAAGTACTTAAATATTTATCTTTTACTTCAAAAGAGCTTCAAAGGAGAAATCTCCATTCACTTGCATTTTAAGGACCTACTAAGCTAAGATATTTTCTATTTTTCTTCAAATGTGTTCTGGTGAAGAAAGAAAGTCATACACACCTGGGATATCATGAGGGTGAGTAAATAATGAGAATTTTCATTTTTGGGTGAACTATCACTTTAAAATGAGTAAATGCATTCCTATATATTTACTATGCATTATCACATTGAGAATAAAGTGGTTCATCCAAAAGCTGAAAAAGGTTGCTTTGAGAGCCTTTATATGGAGTTAGGATGAAAATAAGGTGCATTTCGAACTGTTCTGAAACCAGTGCAGACAGACAGCACACTGGAGGTTAAGTCATTCACTAAACAGGGAGCAAGGGAGATTTCACAACTTAGTCCTGCTGTCCACATATGTAGACATCAATTTTTAGGAAAACTATTTGCTCTAGAAAAAAAGTTACAAATAAAAAACATTTACACAGCAGTCATGCTCTGGTCTAAAGAGGTTAAACATGTATTAAACTTAAATAAGACCTTGTAAAAATAAATTCCTGCAATAACAGCATATAATGAGTACAGTGTAGTATTCACTACTTAGTGTGTTGTGAATTCTTCATACTTTTAGAGGGTAAATTTTCCATGTTTTTGTTGCATGGCTTATTCACAACCCGAGATCCGTATTCTGACTAACACATAACTTAGTTCACCTGTATGTTTGCTTTATTGCCTGTGCAGATGCAATATTATAGGCTATCTATGTTGTGGTGGATATAACTAAATAATCTCATATTACCTTAATGGGGTGTTTTTGAGTAAATTGATGAACCCATCAGTAAAGAAATGCTTCCGTTTCCAGGTATTTACATCCAGTATACATCATCCGGATGAACAGCTCTGCCTTGGGTTGGGTCACATGGGTTGTTCTCTGTTGTTCTAACTGCATGTCTCTCTCTCTCTCTCTCTCTCTCTCTCTCTCTCTCTCTCTCTCTCTCTCTCTTTTCTCCCCCCTCCTTCTCGTACCTTCCTTCCTCTGTTGGTTTGTTTCCTTCCATCAGGTGTCCAAATGATTATACCGGTGAACGCTGTCAAACCTCCGTTATGGCCGGTTTCTACAGTATGTCCATTTATTCTTCCTGTTTGTTTGTCTGTCTGTCTGTCTGACTGTCTCTCTGCCCTGAAGCTGCATGCTGGCTATGATGTGCGGGCGCATGTACAGTATGTCTCTGCCTCTGTATGTCCATTTCAGTTTTTATTTTGTTTGACTTATTGGAGAAATGTAAGTAGAACGTCATTGATTTGAAGTGTTAAAGGGATATTAGAGTATATGGATATCGTATTGATATATTATTAAAGAGATAATATATAAAAAGATTAAGAATAGTGCAAAAGAAGAGGACCAATAAAGTGCAAATTGAAAGAATAAAGCATGTCACTTTTTACTGTATATTAGGTTCCAATATATTAAAATTTGTGTTACTTTTATACATTATACAGTATACATTATACAAGACATGATATAATCAAGAGTGTGAACTTCATCTATCAGACAGATTTATGAAATGTTTGATAGGGACTCATGTAAGATTGTGGTTGTTGAGTGATATTGATACTGTTTTTCCTGATTTTTAACAGTGACTGAGGCATGATGCATGACCCTTTGACCTTTAGATGCTTTCCAAACAGTAATATATTGCTAGAGAAACAGTATCATGCATGCTGTAGTGACTGCAGTGGAAAACAAATATGTCGATGAAATTGGACATGTACTTTATTATGAAAATGTAACATTGTGACTAAACAAAAGCCATCTGTTTGTCAATTCGCCTATAAGTCATTAGAAACTACATTATTTGTGTCTACACTCATTTGTTCTTGACTGTATTTTTTTGTTTTATACATTGTGCTTTTCTCTGTAATGCTTTTGTTTGTTTCTTTGGTTTTTCTTAAATCATTAATTCAGAAATGAGGTCTAGTAAACATGGCAGTAAGTGTGGCTGTCTATGTGTCTGCATGCATTTGCACGCTTGCTTACTGTATGTATTCTTAACAGGAAAGGTGTTGTGTTGTTTATTGGTATTTTTGTTTGTTTCGTTTTCATTTTCATGAGGAATATGGAGTTGGCCGGTGTTTGTCTGCATTGTCTGTCTGTTACTGGAACGTACAGTCACTCACCTCAGTGTCTCAAACAAAACCAAAACAAACAACACTACTAATCGCATAAGCCGCCTCTACCTCAACAAGTGGACATTTTTACCTGAAACCTGTTTTCTTGTTTTTTCTTTGTTTTACATTGTCAACTTTCTGCATTGGCAGAGCATCTTGGAATTGAAATCATGGGTATGAAGTTATTATTTGTTTGATTCTTTAGTTTTTAAGGCTCATGACATAATTTTATGACATAGTATGACAAAGCTTTTTCACATCAGAATTTGTCTCGTTCTATTTTCTCTGTACTATATTTGAGCACAAATGCATCCTCAGCTTCTGATTTACTTTTTCAGCTCAAAGTGACACTCATTTTAGGAGTATGGAAAGATACACGTTACCCTGTTGAAACAAACAACCAGCCTAAGTTGTTTCATTGGTTTTGGCTGGTCTCCCAAGCTGGCCGGGCTGGTCTGTTTGCTGGTTTTAGAGGGATTTTGGCCACTCGCTAGATGGTCAAGCTGGGAGACCAACTGAGTACCAGCTTAGCCAGGTAGGATACCAGCTAGACCAGCTGAAGACCTGTTTGGCTAGGCTTTAGACTAGCAAACCAGTTTAGGCTGGTTTAATCTTTTTTTTTTTTTTTTTTTTTTTTAGCAGGGTGGACTAGTAGATGAATATTTAGAAAACAGATAGTTCTGACTCAGATATCTTGATTGGATGAGCCGTTGTAAGGCGTTGTGAAATAGCAGATATATACACATTTGTATTAAATTCTGAATTATTATCAGTACAATTTTTTATATATTATTTGGCAACTGTTAGGCTAATGCACTATAATGCTTTATTCTGATTATTGTTATGAAGAATGTAACAATTTATTAAAAATTGGCATCTACTGTCCCAAGAGGCCGTGTGTTACAGTGATTTTACTATAGCCTCTCTTGGCTTATTGTTAAAATTCTAGTGAGGCCTTATCCTGCTGCAAATGTCAAGTTTAGTTCAGTGGTTCTCAACTGGTGTGTCGCAACACCAAAACATGTCTGTTCTTATCTGATCAGGAGGGAAATAGCAGGAGAAAAAACAATGGTAAATGAAAAAAAACTGCAGTAACCACACTTTAACCATGATATTCATAGTAAAACTATAGTAATAATACAGAAAATCCAAATTAATAAATATTGTAATTATTCTGGTTACTAAAGTTTACTATAGTAGCACTATGGCTACTTTGGGTTACAAGTACCATTGATTTAACCATGGTTTCCACCAATGAAATATGCTCTTACACAGGGTGTGATTTTTTGAAAAACCGGGGGGAGGGGGCGTGGGGGGTGAGGGGGGTTGGACATGTCAACAATGAATGTCATCATCGTAATTTTAATGTAGAAATTCAGACGACGGTGTAATTTATATCAAAACAGTCTCAAATTCTTAAACTGTAGACTAAAACCACATCATATAATTATTTAGTTTAATCAAAATAATTAACTGAACTGACATACTAATTTATTAAATAATTAACTATTATTAACTGTAAACTATGTTAAAGAATTAAAAGGAGGCATTTAACGAGGGGGCTGGAATAAGAGAATATTATGGGGAAGATGGTTTATCTGGTTATTATTTATGCCTAAATACAATAAAGGCAAAACTTTAGCAAATTCCCTTCAGCCGTAGCTATCACCTCTGGAGTCACAAGTTCAAATCCAGGGCATGCTGAGAGACTCCAGCCAGGTCTCCTAAGCAACCAAATTGGCCCAGTTGCTAGGGAGGGCAGAGTCACATAACCTCCTCGTGGTCGCGATTATTGGTTCTCGCTCTCAATGGGGCGCGTGGTAAATTGTGCGTGGATCGTGGAGAATAGCATGAGCCTCCACATGCTGTGAGTCTCCGCGGAGCCACATGATAAGACGTGCGGATTGACTGTCTCAGAAGCGGAAGCAACTGAGACTTGTCCTCCACCACCCGGATTGAGGTGAGTAACCGCACCACCACGAGGACCTAGTAAGCAGTGGGAATTAGACATGCCAAATTGGGGAGAAAAAAGGTGAGAAAATTAATAAAAAAAATAAATAATAATAATTCCCTTCAACCAGCCACAGTATTGGAGGAGCAAAAGCTTCCCTCCGCTGTGCCGCTGGTTCTGGGGCAGTTGCCAAATTTAAACCAAGCACACCATCTAGTGGTTTCAGGTCGTGCTGAATGCAAGAGCCATGTTTCAAGCTGGGTACTTGGAATGATAAGCATGGTTATGTCATTCAATTCAGGCAGCTTGCATCCCATTCTGGATTTGAGACGTTTGAATTTATAATGTCACAAGTGCACCCGGGGGACTGGTTTGTAACAATAGATTTGAAGGACGCTTATAAAAAATGTCCATATTCAGATTGCACCAAAGCACAGGCGTTTTCTCAGATTCGCGTTCGGGGGCAAAGCATACCAATTTTGCATCCTTCCGCTCGGAATTGCACTGGCATTACGCATTTTCACAAAATGCTCGGATGCAGCGTTGATGCCCTTGTGGCTTCAAGGCATCTGCGTTTTGCATTATCTTGATGATCGGTTGGTGTTAGCTCACATGGAGACTTTGGCTGCCCAGCATCGAGATGTTGTTCTCAGCCATTTGAGCAATCTAGGGCTGTGTGTAAACCTAGATAAGAGCATCCTGTTGCCAAAGCAACAGACTCTGTGTATAGGTGTGGAGCTAGACTTGCAGGCGATGCAGGCACGCCTGTCTCCAGCTTGCATTTCTGTCATTACATCAGTATCTAGCGATGTTCAGAGTGGGACGCATTCTCTCTGCGAGAACATTTCACAGGCTTTTGGGGCTCATGATTGCGGCTTCCGCTGTCATTCCCATGGGCATGTTGTATGCAAGACCTTTTCAGTGCTGGATGAACTTCACAAAGGGAATTCAATTACCGACACATGCATTCCGTCTCTTCAAAGTGATGCGTGGGTGCTACCAAACTCTGTTATCATGGAAACTGACCCGCCTTCTGATGTTGGGCATTCCGTTGGGACAGGTGTGTCGTCGCAAGGTGATAACGACAGAAGCCTCCTCCATGGGTTGGGTTGATGTATACGAGGGTCTTCCAGCCTATGGGGTTTAGACTGGCCAGCAGCAATATTGGCACATAAATTGTCTGGAGATGTTCACGGTGCTGCTGGTGTTAAAGTTTTCCTCCCAGAGATTCAGGACAGCTATGTCCTCATCCAGTTGGACAACAGGATGGTGGTGTCCTACATCAAACACCAGGGAGGAGTGCACTCTCATGCCATGCTGAGGCTGTCACGTTGCATTCTTCTGTGGGCATGGGTCAAAGTGCAGTCTCTACGAGCCGTACATGTTCTGGGCTGGTTGAATTTGGAGCTGTCCAAACAGGGCTTGGTGCCCAGACAGTGGACATTAAATACTCAGATTTTGGAACAAATCTGGAGAAGGTTCGGCAGAGGAAGTGGACCTATTCGCTTCGAACGATAAATCGCACTGTCCCCTCTGGTTTTCCCTCTCGCCCCCGGCACCGCTGGGCATCAGTGCATTGGTGCATCAGTGGCTGACAGCACATCTTTACGTGTTTCTACCAATCAGTTTGCTGCACGGGGCAGCATTTGGCACCCCCGGCCGGACTTGTGGAAGTTATGGGTATGGCCCCTCAACAGGGCGTTCTTTTGAAAGATGGGTTATCCCCCGCTGTGGTTGATACTATTCTAAATGCTAGAGCTCCATCAACTAGGAGACTTTATAAGTTCAGCTTGTGTATTTTTGCTTCTTGGTGTACAGCACGAGGTGAAAATCCAGTTCAATGCCCTGTCGGTACAGTGCTGGATTTTTTGCAGAAATGTCTCTGGGCCGGGATTGCCCCGGCAACGCTTAAAGTCTATGTTGCTGCTATAGCAGCTGAGCATGTGCTTATCAATGGAGTCTCTGTCAGTAGACATTCTCTTGTCTTTCATTTTATGCGCGGAGTACTTCTCGTCCCGTCTGCTTACCTTAATGGGATTTATCTGTTGTTTTAGAGGTGCTCTTGGGTGCTCCGTTCGAGCCCTTGATAAGTTTTTGACTCTTAAAATGGCCCTGCTAGTGGCATTGGCATCACTTAGAAGAGTTGGTGATTTGCATGCTCTGTCGATTAATCCATTATGTATGGATTTTGCGCCAGGGTGTTCAAGGGGTTAAGACCTCATTGGGGCTATTTGCCCAAGGTTATTTCAACATAATTTCACTCGCAGTCTATTATTTTTCAGGCTTTCTATCCTCTCCCATTTGAATCAGAGGAGCATGAAAGGTTGCATATGCTTTGCCCAGTTTTGGTGCTGCAAGATTATGTTGATCGTACTAGCCAGTGGCGCATGTCAGAACAGTTATTTGTGTGCTTTGGTTACTGCAACAGGGGTGTTTCTGTGTCAAAGCAAAGACTGTCTCATTGGGATATTGATGCAAGTTCAAGTGCTTATGAAGTGCGCAGTTTACCTTCGCCTTCGGGTATTCGAGCCCATTCTACAAGGAGCATGGCATCCTCATGGGCTTTGGCGAGAGGTATGTCTTTGTAGGACATTTGTATGGCAGCAGGGTCATCAATTCTGCATACATTTGTTAGATTTTATAATCTGGATGAGGGTTTGACTCCTGCTTCCCAGGTTTTCTCTGTTGGAACAGGAGTAACCTCATAATTCCTTCTTTTTATTTGGATGCGTTAGCTCGATAGTGCACCGCTATATGCTTGCCACACGGGCTTAAATAGTTGGCAGCAACTGTTCGCATGGCGTGAATGTATATCGTTCCCATAGCGATTACGCAGCTCGTGTTCCAACGAAAGGGAACGTCTCGGTTATGTGGAACGGAACACTCGTTCCCTGAGTGGGAACGAGAGGCTGCATACTCTCTAGCAGCTGCATAGGTATTGTGCCTTCCTGCAGAAAAACTGACTCGATGGCGCGAAAGCGAGTGCTTTTATGGAGCCTGAGATGTTGCTCCCTAGGGGCGTCACTTAAGTGCCATCAGCCAATAAATTGGGGTGACTGTATAAGGGCTTCAGACCACGTGACACTTAGACGTCTCCCATAGCAATTACGCAGCATCTCGTTCCCACTCAGGGAACCAGGGTTACATTCTAAGTATCTGAGACGTTTTCATGCATTTAAGTGTTTATTTTGGTGTTTGCAAATGCGTCGTTCTGAAACGTCATGAAAATTTTAATGCAGTCTTCCTTATGCAGTTTAAGGGATTAAAAACTGTTAAGAGAAAGCGCTTTCATACACACCGTTTGTCAAAGAAGATGGCTTACATCCATAATGTTAACACATAAGTGGCATTCTTGGCTGCGTTCCAAATGCGATAAATCAGCCTCTGTAGGGCACTTTGAAGGGATCATGCCGTAAGATCACTTCAAACTGAATTTTCAATTAAAATAATTAAAATATTAAGTTTTAAATTACTGTTTTTTGAAGCCCCTATCTATCAGCCCTCCAATGCTCTCACAGTGTATGGTAGAGATTTTAGAGGGAATAGGGCATAGGGATGATCACTTTTAAATGGAATGGCATCCATTGAAGAGTGTGCATGTGAACTATGAAGTCTGATGTAGAGGGAAACTCCACTTTTGAAGTACAATGCATCTGTCTCATTACATAATACACAGCGCTTTCGTGTTTTCAGCATCTTTCTCGCATTAAACGCCTTGCTGATGTGCATATATATTATTTGGTATTCGTTCTGTATAATCTCTGTGGAAGTTATTACTCCACCCCCTGTGTAGCTCTATATTGTTAAACCAACGTGATTTGAACTATGGTTGTGCGACATACTATGGTTGTCGTGATTAGCTAGTTAATTTCTACAATGATGCATGGTACTTTGGTGGTTATGCAGTGAGTTACGTCATTGTACGGGAAACGCACCCCAGGTTTTGTGACATGACTTAATCTTCGATAACCAAGAATAAAACTACCACTAAAGAAAATACAAACCAGATTGCATTAAATATGCATTTGGTTTCACCAAGGATAAACGTGTAAACACTTCAATGTGGTTGCGAATTACTGGTTGCAGATTGCATGAAGCCATTGAAAATCAAGAGACCTTTAGAAATCAAATTTGTGATTCAGTGATTCAGTGTGATTAATTATATAAAAATAATGTGTTAAAAAAATCAATGCAATTAATTATTATCCTGGACCGTAATAAGGAATATTCCTACCATTGGAGCAATTTAAACTTGAAGCATTGCCTGAAGTATTATATGTTTTTAAGAGTCGTAGTCAGCCAGGGCAGTAAGCGCAACTCCAGCTATTCAGGCAACAAACCACACTTACTTACAGCAGACAGCACAAAATAAGGAGGTGTACAAAAACAGCTGGACAGAGCGCAACTCTGAATGCAGGGGTCTCAGGGCATGTTTTTCTACGTTTCAAACTACGTTTAACTTGACATAGCTTTAACATGAAAAATGCTGTGTTTTTGACGCAACACAACCAAGTGAGACATGCCAAAAGCGTCGCATGACGCATTTGTGTATAATATAGATCAAATTGAATTATTTTTATTTGGGGGCCTTTCTTGGCAAATCATTTGCAATAAATTGTGGTTAAGTCAATTAATTAAGTGGCATATCATGTAATTAATTCAATTCAACATTTTTATTGACTGACAATCATACTTTCAATGTAGGATTCTAAGGGAATTTTTGTTTACTTTTGTACGATTAACAATTTTATTGTTGTGTTGGGTTGTTACTTGATGTCCAATGTGAAATCTGGGTCCTGAATCAAAACTAGTTGAGAACCACTGATCTACTTTCTAATTCTCCATTAATGACAAAATTTCACAATACATAATTTCCCTTTCTACCTGCCAACAACATACCATAAATCTCAGAGACGAGTGAGACAAAAATGAGTATTGCATCTCTTCTCTGTTTCTCTCTGCACTAGAGTACATTAGCAGTTAGTGTGGAGACATCTCACACTAAGTTTTCTTTGTCTTGTGTACTCTGTACTCTGTCTGTTTCCTGTAACAAGCATGCAATGCAATATCAGTGTCTGACTCAACCGCCCCCTCCCTTCTCCCTCCCTGCGTTTCTCTTTTATTACACACTCATTCCCTACTGTTTGGCCCTCGATTGTCTCCTCTCCTTCCTCTCGTCTGTTTTTTCGTTTTTTGTATCTCCATGTTCTGTATGTTTCCTCTGTTGCTGCCCACCTGCAGTACGCTAGAGGATGTTTCTAATATTATCATATTCAAAAATCAGACCCAGATATATATATATATATATATATATATATATATATATATATATATATATATAAAATGTGTTCAAAACATCTGATGGTCTTCATAAAACCTGAACATTTAATCAAAAGGAGCCCTTCATCACATTTAGCTGGAATTTGCTGTAAATATTTATATGAGAACTGTACATTTCTTTGCCCTGATTATTCCCGACTGATTTTGAAATTCATGATTAATAGCTCTCCAAAGAACTCTTATAGACAACAGTTTGTGTGTTTTAACCCTTAAAGGTATGCTCTCTTGCAAGAATATAGGCTAAGACTGCTCTGTCATCCAAAATCACAGAATTACATATAGGATAATGCACGCTGCCTGATATTAGCTTAGTGAGATGTATTCTAGCACTCAGTGCCCATTAAGAAATGAAGTTTTTAGTTTTAACTAGTTGAGACTGTTGGATATGTTTATTTTTAGGTATTACAAATTTGACTAACATGTTTTCAGCTATGTTTTTTTTTTTTATCAAATGTAGAAAGTGTTGTGGCCTGAATGGGTTCATTTGACTTGATCTATTTTGTGGCTTAAAGGCTGCCACTGATGCAATGGTTGTGTGTTTGTATGTATGTGTGTCTTTGTGCTCAATGGCCGTTGTTTATATGTGTTTATATGTGTGTCTATGTCTGTGCATATGTATGTGCTTGTCCACATATCTTGTTCATTCAGAGGCGGAGGAGCTGTACCAAAAACGTGTGCTGACGATAACAGGCATCTGCGTGGCACTGCTGATTGTTGGCATCCTGTGTGTGGTGGCATACTGCAAAACCAAGTAAGCCCCAGTTGCTCAATTCATCGATAGATCAATAAAGAGCTTTGTACAATCATGGATTAAAATACAAAAGCATATCTTAAAAAAAAATTATCCACTTTAGGGGTGGTGGGACAATCAAAATCTTATATGATAAGTGAGTAATTTATATCATGGTTATTTTTGCTGGAAATTTAACAGAAAATGGTTTATCTATTTAATAACCATATTGTAATGCCTATTTCTGGAAAATCCAGTTTATTAAGTACTGTACTTTACAATTGTTATGTAGTGTACTTCATCTCATGTGGATATTTTCTCCTTTTATATGGAACTTGACAGACAAAACATAAATATAAGATTATTCGTAACAGATGTCTATAGGTGGCATTTAAAACATTGATCATTGCAGTAAATAATCTGTATCTGGAAATACCTCATATGTTGTGTGTATGATAACAAGTTTATTGTTAATTCAAACATAGTCTCACGACAACTTAAAAATATATATTTTTCCTATTAAAATTATGTTTTTTCCATTACCCAAACCCTAAATCATACCCTCAATTTGTTTGGCGGGTGAAGCTTATTGCTTCACCTATGCTGATGTCATCGTGAGAATATAAGCAGAATCCCAGCTTCACACTGTCAGAATTTTCTTTTTCGGGGCAGCGTACTTGTGCGACTGGAAACCTAAACCAACACTTCCCTGAGTATCTTGCAACTGGTCAGCGGAAACAAGTTTTACACTTCTCTTTGCATGTGCCGACAAAGAAGCACCTCTTAAAAAAACATTCCGGATTTGTTGTGTGTTTACATTTGCACCAAGGGCGTAGATTTGGCTTGAACATTGGGGGGGTTACAGTGTGAAGAATTTACATGTTTCCATTGATCACGACATAAATATTAGTGGGGGGGGGGGGGGGTTTGTTGTACTTGCTTGTTTTGATTATTGGGGGGGGGGGACCCCTGGAATCTACGCCCCTGATTTGCACTCATAAAAGAGTGTATTGCTGTTCTCTAACAGAGCTTATTGAGACTGATTGCATTCAGTGTGAGCATTTGAAACTCATGACGCTTGGCTCGACGCCTCAAGCCTTGCATGCACCCTTTTCTTTGTATTAAGTGTATGATTGGCACCCTACAAGTGCCGAATAAAACATTCACGTTCGGCGGAGATAAAGGTAATGCTATATCGCTTGGCTCTTATTAGTGCAATACAAATGCACTTAGGTGAGGCGCTTGCTGTTTTTTCCCCCGAGGGTGGGAAACAGACATAGCGGCCTCTGAGACTGAGTTTCTTGAGGTTTTCACTTGAGCCCTAAAAACAAGGGCAACTGGATAAAGAGTGTGTTGGTGCCCATTCAGTAACTCAGTGGCCATGTCAGCACACAAGGCCAACTAAAGCGTTCAGTCCACTCTCCTATTTAGTTTTACAAGGTTCAAGCTGGAGAGGACCTTGGAATAGAAAAAGGTGTTCACCATTCACCTTTGAGCTACGCCGCCCGTGCTGTCCTTTCCATAATTGCACATTTTGACTTGACGTTCTCCCTATGCAGTGAGAGTTCAAGTCTCTAGTTCAGCCACCTTTGTGGTACTTCTTAAAAGCGCCATGACATGAATTGGCACCCCATTCACCAAGATCTTTGCCCAGTAAATTGGCAGGTCTATGGGAGGCTTGGTGTCAGTGGAATGTCACGTCTGGCTAAAATTGTCAGAAATTCACATCTCACTTTCCCTGCTGTTTTGAGCCAGAAAAGAGAGTGTAACATCTATTTTTAAGCCCTGTTTTTAATGTTGTTGCAGCACGACTGACATACTGCATTGGTTGCTCAAGTCACAAACATGTTCACAAAAGTGAGTTCACAAACATGTTTACAAAAGTTAGCCGACTAGGTTACCCCGATGGGTAGTGGCGTTTAGCCACTGGTGGCCAGTATTGTGCAAGATACAGAAAGACAAGTAAACAGTGATACTAGCTATGCCAAATTACACAATAGCCACCGGTTCCCGATGTGGTAGAGCTGTGAATGCTTCCCCATGGGACATTTGCTTGAGGTCGGATCTGCTCTTGCAAGCTTAAGACACAATCTTGCATCCTTGGCCAGAGCTATTGAGACTCCCTGTCCGGGCTCTAAACAGGGATCGTCTGACACAAAAGGGCTGTGCAAACTGTGTTAAACGCCATACTACAGACCAGGGCCTCCTCAATGAGGCGGCTTTATGCCTTGAAGTGGAGAATCTTTGTTAATTGGTGCCCCTCCCGGGGTGGGGACCCAAAGCATTGCCTTGTGCAGACAACTCTCCTGCAAGACCATTTGAATGCAGGACTCACTCCATCCACATTCATTGTTTATGTTGCTACCATAGTGACCACTGATGGTCAGTAGATTTCTGTTTGGTATGAGACAGAAAAGAGCCTTTTTCACCACAGTACCATCCAGGACTGTTACTTAGTACTGGTGTTAAACACGTTTCTGGATTTCCCATTTGAGCCACTAGAGGTGGTTAGTATATGCATACTCACTTTGGAGACTGTGCTGTTAATTGCTTTGGCATCAGACAAATGTTCAGTCAATAACTCCTGTGTAGAGTTCGGACCAAGTCTGTCAAAAGACATTCTTACACCCAGGGAAGTTTTTGTGCCCAAAGTGCTGGCAACCTCCTTTAGGACTCAGGTTGTTACCCTACGAGCATTCTCCCCTCCCTCCCTTTGAGTTGGACGAGGCGAAGAGGCTACACATGCTCTGCCTAGTAAAAGCATTGCACATGTACATTTACAAAGCCTGTCAATTCAGGTTATCAGAACAATTGTTTGTTTGCTTTGAAGGCTGCACATAGGGTTTAACCATCTTTAAGCAAAGAATTTCCAACTGGGTCGTGGATACTATTGCTCTCACATATTACTCGCAACGCATTAAATGTCCCTTGGGCATAAAAGTCCATTCTACCATGAGTATGGCCTCCTCCTAGGCATGGTCTTGGGCAAAGGCCGTGTCTCTAGAAGACCTACAGTATTTCTGGTTCCAGGTTGGGCTTTCCTTAACACCTTGCCAGGTTTTATAACTTCCCTCTCTCTCCAGACCTTTACAGAGGAAGATGGTTTATTACTGACCAATTGGTTAGTATCGGTGTTACACTGTGGTCTCTTTATTCCCACTGAGGTGAATGAGAGTATGTGTAAGATGTTTCACTACCCTGTTGGCTAGTATCATTATGCGAAAGTCAATGTTTCACTACCCTGTCAACTAGTGCCAAAGCCCTTGGCCAGGTGATCGCTCTGCTCCCCTCCTTCCCACTAACTGGAATATAGGTGTTGAGATATCGCTCCACTACCCAGCATGGCTAGTGTCTCTGTCTTGGCATTGAGCCATTGGTTTATTGCTCCCACATACCTTCCTATTTCTCAATGTAAATGGGTGGCTACGGCAATGCTTTTGACTACCCTATAATGGCTAGTAGGCATTGCAGTTCAGTGCTGCAGCTTTATGGTATACAGCTCCCGTAGTGTCAGTTTCTGATGCAGCGTCGAAGTTACCTTCTTGAAAGGGAACGTTTTGGCTACTAGCATAACCTTGGATCCCTGAAAGGAGGGAATGAGATGTGTAGCTGGCCACAGCTACTGATTTTTTGCTGTTATGGGACAAGAGATATCCAGCCAATCAAAGAAAAAAACACCAGCCAAAATCGGTGTGATGGTATAGGGTTTTAAAGTCCCGCCCCTTGGCGGGCTCTCCCATAGTGTCAGCTTCTGACGCAGTGTCTTGTTACGCAAGTAATTTAAACATTATAATTGTAAGGCTATTGTAACTAAGGTTTTTCTAAGCTTAAGTGTTTCTTGCAACCGGGCCCTGAGCCATTGCTGAAGTGGTATAGATGCAGATTACACTGCAGAATGGATCTCTCAACAGGAAACAAAGGAAGAAGATGCATAACCACCTGCACCAGAACATGTGTACAGAGCATTCAAACCGTATGCTGGCCAATGGACCCAACCACCCAGGCCCTGTCCCAGAGGAAATCCCCATGGTGGAAGTGAGTTTTTCTGGCCCTCATTTTATGTTTGTTGATAAACAAAAACATTTGCATGTTTTCAATATTATTGATGAATCTTATTATTATTATGAAAGCAATATGCCTTTTTCAGTATTCCTTCAATATTAAATTGCAAGTTAGCTAGTTCTTTCCATGCAGATTGAACCTATGGTCATCACAAGAAGCAATTCTGGAAAACATGCAGAATAGACCATCTTAGGCCAGCATACATTTCCATGCTGTTCCAGACTGAGTTATGCTCGGGAGCAGGTTTATGATTTCTGAGGCCCCAAGCAATCGACCAACCCTGGGTCCCATTTAGAAAACTTTTGCTTAAAAAATTACATAAAAAGTATTTTAAATCATAATTTTAAATTCATCCTATCAACCATTGTACCAGTGATGGCAGTAGCTTCGCTACACATAGTGAAGCTATTAGCTTAACTACATTTCTGAATAGCGAGGTGATAGCTTTGCTAGTTTTTAAATCAATCAGCTTTTCAGTAGCGAAGCTATATTTTTGACTAGGTAGTGGCGTAGCGTTGAGAAAAGCTACACCGCTACATCATGCTTTGTACCCGGTGTTTACTATCACCAGTTTTGAATCAAAACTAAAGATGTCTGATCACAAATGAATCGCTCATCTGAGTCGGTTCTTTAAAATGATTTGGTCACACGTGATAGGAAAGCAGTCTGAATCGGTTCGCGATTCAATCTGAATGACTCAGAAAGCTTGCGCTCGCGCTTCTGAATCATTTGTGCGCGCTCTCACTTGCCAATAAGCTCACAGAGTATTTTATAACACGGAACATAAAGATAACGCTGGTTGCAGTGGATCTACAATCAATGGAAGCGAAACCTGCAAATGCATCCTTTGCCAGTGATGAAGAAGGTCTTTATAAAGTTCAACATGTTTGCAGCTTGTAAGCGACTTCAGCAGGTAAATAAATTTTCCAACCAAAATGGTATCAAAATATGTATTAGCCTACACGAAAACACATAAAAAAGTACCATGACATTACCACGTTTTTTGGACATGTACCATTACTTAGACGAACTATGTTAATACAGTGGTAGGCTATATGAATATGGTAATCATATAGCGAAGTACCATGGTATTTTATTAATTACCTTGAAGCGCCATGTAAATACAATAGTATATTAATATTGTAATCATATATCAATTTACCATGGTTGTAACATGGTATACTTTGAAGTACTTTGAAGCACCATGCAAATGCAGAATGGTGCATAAATATGGTAATTGTATATCAAAGTACCATGGTATTACCACCTGATACCATCAGAAATCACATTGTTATTGCATAGATGTGCTCACACACACACACACACACACACACACACGAAATTTGGCCTCTGATTATATTTCCTGTAATTCTGTGTCTAGCTGCTATATTTCTGTATTGTATAGATGAATATATAGATGAACAGTATACTGTATGTACGTAGAGTTTTTATAGAGGAATGTGCTAATAAAATTATGTTTAAATGGGTATGGGTTTGTGTGGAGGTAGTAGTATAAATATGAAAAATAAAATGTAAAGATAATGACTTAAAATGTTGAACACATGGGTTTGTATAAGTAGCATATCTAAATATGAATTTACATGTTTGTTTGTTTGTTTGTTTGTTTTTTTACGTGCACATACCTGTAGGTATTGCACCATTCTGTATACTTGTATACTGTATTGCATTAAACTGTATTATACTGTACCATGGCTTTGATAAACGTCATGTGAATACATCTTTTAGATGCTTTGTCTATGAAGGTATGTTCTGTGCATCTGAGGTTGAAAAAATATGAAGTGGCTTAAATGTAGAAAGCTACTTTTAGCATGTAGCTTGTAGTGTAACTTGGTACTTTCTCTGAAGTGTAACTTTTAGCTTAGCTTAACTAATTTTTCTGTTGAGTAGTTTGTAGCTTAGCTTGCTACATGTTTTTAGTAGCTTGCCCAACACTGCCAAGTACATTCAAAATGTTTAATGAGATAAAAATCTAATTAAAGATAACGAATGCATGTTTTCCAGTTTTTCCACAATACAGTGATGAAAAAGCAATATTTACCTACAAATATTTTTACAAAACCCTTTTTTTTCTTTCTTTTTTTTTCTTTTTTTATGAACAGGGTGTGCAAAACCTACTACTTCACCCAGTAACATTTTGGAATTCAGTTGTTATTTATTAATATTATAACCCAACATTTATTTATTGTTGTCCAGTTTATCATAATAATATGATACAGTATTATTATTACTTTGAGCACTGTATACAATATTAATATATTCCTGTCTTATTTAATTTACTTTCACCTGGAGCTTATATTCTGACGTTGAGGGTGTATTTTATGTAAGCATTGTAGGCAACATTCGTAAATGTAACAATAAACATAGAAGGCACGGCAGCCCCTCAACACACTAGAGCAGAAGGGAAAAAAACATTGCCGTTTATCAAGCACTGAACCTTTGCTTGTTGCAGAACAATTTGGAATAATGTTAAACATTGTAACAGTCACCTCTTTGCAACTTAACTTGTTCAGAACTTTAAATCTTTGTGGCATCTGCACTATAAAACAATCTAGACACAGTGCAACAAATGAAACAGAATGCAGGTGTCTCGGCATGCATTTTTGAAACCTGAAGCTCTTATTAATTTGACACAGCGTCTAAAAATGTGCCGGTCCTCCGTGAGAAACTGTAGAAACAGCGAGATGCGGTGCAGCAGGTATGGACATTCATCCAGCGCGTGTTTACATAGGAAAACAATGGGGAAAAAATGGTTCCGTGTGAATGGTCCCTAACTCATCCGTTCACGTGTATCTGTAAGTGAGAGCGCATGCATGAAACAAGTTCAGATGGCCTATAGATTTTTTCATAAATTACAATCCTTAACCATACTTGAAAAACTCACCCGTCAGGACCCCGGCGGCTTCTAACGTGAACTGCTCTAAGAGCGCTGACAACTTATTCACACGTGTACACAGAACATCATGTCACCCCTCAAGCGTTTTTTGCGAGTTTTCCTACCGGGGCGGGGCCCCCCGACGTCCGGGGCCCCACACAATTGCGTGGTTTGTGTGGTGGTTAAAACCACTACTGGTTATGCTAGTTAGTGCTGGTTTGGTGTTGGTGTAACTGGTAGATCAGTATAGCCATTCTGTTCACCAGCTAAAAATGGATGACCATGGAAGTCTTGCTGACTAAGCAGGTTAAGAAGCCTGGTGAGGACATCAGCATACCAGTATCCCATGCTGCCTACCTGCATCCTAAACCCAACATATGCTGATGACCAGCAATTCTTGTCTTTTCGACAGGGAAACTACCACAAAAAATTTCAATGTTGCTTTCACACTAGATTCTTTGGTGTAGATGTGGGCTCAACTGGCCATAAAGTTTGGTTTATTTGATTGCTGTGAAAGCCATCTTCAAATCTCACCAAGGTACGAATGAAGGAACCACACTTGTGTTCATCAGAAGAACGGGGTCTGCTGGATGTGAGGGGAATCTGGAAGTAAATTGTTTGTTTATATTTTGCAGTGACACAGTTGTGGTGCTCATGTTGATGATGAAAGAATATTGCAAACGTTCTCCAGTTTGGAACAACATAACCCAGTGTGAAAGCAGCTCAGCAGGGGTAAGGGGGGCAGCTGAATTTGGGTTCACACAAACAGTCTCATGACTATACTTTTTATTGCAGTATATATCAAAGAATGTACCAGCAACTGAGCGAGTAATACGACAAGGAACAGAGACATCAGGCAATTTCTCAGGCAGTCAAATGTCATCGAGATCCCACCACACTTCCACAGCTTCTCACGCTTCCAGTCACCGGTACTGACTGTTATCTCTTATCGCTCCATCAATACATCCATTTTCCCATCAATCTGACTATTTACCCATTCATTAACCAACCCATCAATCTTACACAACTTCCATCCATCTATCTAGTTTATGTTCAAACAACCCAGCTATCCTACATAATTTCCATCCATCCATTCATTCATTCATCCACCCATCATCTGTCCACCCATCCATCCCTTTATCCATCTATCTATTCTTACATCTATCCATCCACCTATCATCTGTCCATCCCTTCATCCATCCACCTATCATCTATCCACCCAGCATCCATCCATTCCTTCATTCATCCACCTATCACCCATCAATCAATCCATCCATCACTTCATCCATCCACCTACCCATCCATCCATCCATCCATCCAATCAATCATCTACCCATACATCCATCCATCCCTTAATCCATCCACGTATCATCCATCCATCCACCTACCCTTCCATCCATCCATTCATCCATCTATCCCTTCATCCATCCACACATCCATCCATCCATCTATTTCTGCATCCATCCATCCATCATCCCTCCACCCATTTAACAACCCAGTTACCCTACTTCATTTCCATCCACCCATCTTTCCTTCCTTCCTTCCTTAACCCATTTTTTTGGTCATGGCTTTACAGTTCTGTTTCTCTCAAATTTTCTCATTTCTTTGAATTTATGGATTATCTCTTGCATATACCCCATCACATGTCTTCTCTCTCTGTTGTTCCCATTTCTCAGACATGAGGAGCGCACATGGAGTATGGAACGGACAGACAGCATACACTCTGACTGTCAGTCAGGGCCACTGTCTTCTTCCATTGGCACTAGTAAATGCAGCAGCCCGGCGTGTATGGAGGCACGTGCTCGCCGTGCAGCATACTTTGGTTATCCTGACACTCCACAGTGCCCCCTACAGTATGGAGACTCTTACGACTCCCTGAGGGATTCACCACACAGTGACAGGTAAGTCATCATCAGAAAAGAAGTGTTCACCTTTACAAAAGAAATGAGCTGTGCAAAATTGCAGTAAAAGTAAAGCATGCTTTCTCTCCTGCTGGTTAAGTAACTGTAAAAATCAGATGAGGAAACTAAATCTTATATTATCATAAATTGTATATTTGCAAATTCAAACATGAAATGAGACTACAGGCTCATTCAGCTTTGCACTGCAAACTTCCACAGGCAAAATACAGTCATCGTTATGGGAACAGAGTGCTGAATTTATTGCAGCATTCATTTCAGATAACCAAGAATCCAGTAAACTTATTTTCAATGATTTCAATTTTTTATATACATTGCCACTTAGGGCCCCATGCCAGACATGTTCAGTGACCTCTAGAGAATGGTGAAGATACTGTGCTGACCTGTGCTTGAGGTACCACCTTTAGTGTGTTAGGAATAGACTGTGTTTTTGTACAAGATCATAACCCGTGACCAAGATCTAGACCACGACATTAAGTAATGAGACTCAGACCAAGGCCACATATATGTGGCCTCAAGAAGTCTCAAGACCAAGACCAAAAGATCAAGACACTAACTGGTTAGTGTGGCAGCGGGGGCGTGAACAAGCGTCTGTCTGGAATTCCCATTTCCCTGTGCTCTCCTTCCCTTCTGCTGTGAAGTTATGTTACACTGGTGCCGAAACCCAAGATACCTGAAGTACGCCCCATGGAGTCCTCGCAGTTGGCCGAGATCCTCAAGTCCCTTGCCGGCCTACACCAGACACACCAACAATCCCTGCTTGAGCTACGTCAAGACCAGGACTGCAGGTTCTTTTGATCATCCGAACTCAGGCAGAGGACCGGCATGCGATTCTGAGCCTCCTCAGCCAGGAGAGAGCCCTGGCTGCATCTCCGGACAACCGGACCATGAAGCTGGAGAAGACCGGCCGCCCGTTTGCCTTCACCCAACGGCTCTGAGACGCCTGCTGGAAATGGCTGGTGGCGGGGGATTGCAACATCGTGGGAGTGGTCGATCAGGTGGTGCTGGAGCAGCTAATACATTGACTGCCAAAAGGAACGGCGGAGTGGGTCCAGTGCCACCCCCTGGCTTTGCTGGAGGAGGCTGTCTGACTGGCAGAGGACCATATAACGGCGTACCTAAGAGCGGAAGAGCCCTCCTACTCTCTCTCCCCTCCCCCTGTGTTTTCCCCTTTCTCTTCCCCCTCCCCTCTTTCCTCTCACACCGCTGACATAGGTGCAGGCATTGCACCTGGGCCAGCCTGCTTGAGTTGCAGAGATCCAGGACACTTCCAGGATCAGTGCCGTGATGGAACTGGGGACGGTGATCCGGATCTCCAACACTCCACAGGCTGCCCCCAACTGGGCCAGAGCATACCGGATACTGGTAAGTGTCAAGGGGGGTACTCACCAAGCATTGGTGGACACAGGTTGTAATCAAACCACTATCCACTAACGCTTGGTTCAACACGAGGCTTTGGGCACAGCAAAAACAGTGAGGGTGAAGTGTGTGCATGGGGATATTCACAACTACCCTGTGGTGACCCTTGTGATTAAAAACATAGAGTGGAGGCCGCAGTTAGTTCCCGCCTCACCCATCCGCTGATTTTGGGGACTAATTGGCCTGAATTTAGAAATGTATTAAAGGGAATATGCACGGATGGGTCCTGCACTAAAGCGGTGAGATGTGAAATGTGCGATGCTCTGACAGGGGAGGCGGAGCCGGGGCCGTCTTCATCTGCTCTATGTCAGGATGACGTGAGGGGGAGAGGCTGCAGACCCTCCCATCCTCAGGGGATTTCCCGAAGGGGATTTCCCTTTGGAGCAGTTGCGAGACGAAACCATCAAGCACGCCTTCGACCAAATGAGAGTGATCGATGGTCAACAACTCCAGCTGAATGTCACACTTTCATATCCCTATTTCGCAATTATAAACGAGCGGTTGTATAGAGTGATGCAGGATGCTCAAACAAAGGAAGATACAACGCAGCTCTTAATACCACAGAGCCGTTCAGGAAATGGTGTTCCAGGAGGCTCATTATAATCCCATGGCAGGTCATCTAGGGGAAAGAAAAACACTGAACCATCTAATAGCCCATTTTTATTGGCCGGGCATTGGTGGCGATGTCCGCAGGTGGTGTGCGGCTTGCCGTGAATGTCAGCTGGTGAATCCGCCGGCCACCCCAAAAGCACCATTGTGCCCCCTTCCTTTGATTGAGGTCCCCTTCGAGAGAACTGGCATGGACCTTGTCGGGCCATTAGAGCAGTCAGCCATGGACATTGCTTTGTATTAGTCCTATTGGACTATGCAACACGATATCCAGAAGCAGTGCCTCTATGCAGTATCTCAGCATGTAGTGTTGCGGAGGCACTCTTCAAAATTATCTTCCAGGTGGGGATTCCAAAAGAAATCCTCACTGATCAGGGCACGACCTTTATGTCACGGACACTACGCAAGCTTTAAAAATTATTGGCCATTAAGTCAATTCGCACCAGAGTTTATCATCCACAAACAGATGGCCTGGTGGAGCGATTTAATAAAACACTTTAGAACATGATTCGTAAGTTCGTGCACGAGGATGCTAGAAATTGGGACAAATGGCTCAATCCCCTGTTATTCGCAGTACAAGAGGTCCCGCAAGCCTCCACGGGGTTTTCCCCATTCGAGCTGCTGTATGGGCAGCACCCGCGCGGCGTGCTTGATTTCATACGCGAAGATTGGGAGGAGGGACCTTCAGACAGTAAGAATGAAATTCAATACGTTCTTGATCTTAGAGCAAAACCCCACACCTCGGGGCAACTAACACAGGAGAATTTTCTCCAAGCTCAAGAACGACAGAGCCGACTGTATGACAGGGGAACTCGGCTATTGGAATTTGCACCGGGAGATAAGTATTACTCCCCACATCGGGCTCCAAATTACTCACCAAGTGGCAAGGACCCTTTGAGGTCACACGACGAGTGGGGGATCTCAATTATGAGGTAAAGCGAACCGATAGAGGGGGCTCATGTCAAATATATCACCTTAACCTCCTGAAATTGTGGAGGGAGGTGGTCCCTGTGACATTGGCTATGGTAGTTCCAGAGAGGGCGGAGCTCGGGCCAGAGGTGAATGCAAAACACAATAATTTCACCCCGGTCACTTGCGGAGACCACCTCTCACCGTATCAGCTCGCAGAGGTTGCCAAATTGCAACTCTACCGGGTCATACGAACCTCATCCAGCACCACATCGAGACCGAGCCAAGGGTGGTGGTACGTGGCCGTCCCTACCAATTGCCCGAGCACAAAAAGAAAATTGTCCGGGAAGAACTGGATGCAATGCTCGATATGGGGGTAATAGAGGAATCCCACCGCAATTGGTTCAACCCGGTTGTTCTAGTTCCTAAGAGCGACAGGTCTGTACGGTTCTGTGTGGATTATAGAAAAGTCAACGCGGTATCTAAATTTGACACAAACCCAATGCCTCGTGTTGATGAGTTGCTCGATCGGTTGGGCACTGCTCGATTTTATTCGACATTGGATTTGACAAAGGGTTATTGGCAGATTCCCTTGACACCAATGTTTGGAGCCCCGGCTACGTTTCAGCGTCTCATGGACCGAATCCTCAGACCGCATTCGGCTTACGCTGCCTATTTAGGTGACATCATCATTTACAGCAATGATTGGCAGCAGCACGTGCAGCATCTGAGGGCGGTTCTGAGATCGCTGCGACGAGCGGGACTCACAGCAAACCCCAAGAAGTGCGCGGTTGGGCAGGTGGAGGTACGGTATCTGGGGTTACACTTGGGCCACGGGCAGGTGCATCCCCAAATTGACAAGACTGCAGCCATTGCGACCTGCCTGAGGCCCAAGACCAAAAAGGGGGTGAGACAGTTCCTGGGGCTGGCTGGCTATTATAGGAGATTCGTGCCTAATTATTTGGATGTCACCAGCCCGCTGACTGATCTCACTAAAAAGGGAGCTCCAGACCCGGTCCGGTGGACGGAGCAGTGCCAACAGGCGTTCACGCAGGTTAAAGCTGCACTTTGCGGGGGGCCGCTTTTATATTCACCCGATTTTTCTCTCCCTTTTGTCTTGCAGACGGACACTTCAGACAGAGGTCTGGGGTCCATACTCTCACAGGTGGTGGGGGGGAGGAGCGCCCGGTGCTGTACATTAGCCGCAAGCTCTCACTGAGGGAGACTAAGTACAGCACCATAGAAAAGGAATGTCTCGCCATCAAGTGGGCGGTCCTCACTGTCCGGTACTACCTGTTGGGGCAGGCCTTCACCCTCTGCTCGGATCACGCCCCACTCCAATGGCTCCACCGCATGAAAGATACCAACGCGCAGATCACTCGTTGGTATCTGGCTCTTCAGCCGTTTAAGTTCAAGGTGGTCTACAGACCGGGAGCGCAGATGGCTGTCGCCGACTTCCTTTCCAGAAATGGGGGGGAGTGGTAGACAGGCCGGATGTCTCCCCGGCCTGAGTCGGGCGGTGGGGATATGTGGTAGAGGGGCGTGGTCAAGCGTCCGTCCAGAGAGAGAGAGAGAAAGCAGTAAGGGCGCTTGCACCTGAGCTAGATTATGTTTAACACCTGTCTCTAATTCCAGTGATCATGGGGAGAGCGGCATATAAGCAGCCACGCGACCAGCAGAGAGAGAGAGAGTCTGGCACAAGGAAGGCCATGGTGCTCCTGAAGCTGAAGCTGTTACGTTTAATCTGTTATGTTTGTGAAGCTAATGTGTTTAAGTAACTACGTGCCTGTGAAGCTAATGTGTTTAAGTGACTATTCGCCTGTGAAGCTGATGAGTTTGTGAAGTTGTAAAGCACTGAAGTGGCCGATTAAATGTCTTACCTGAGCCTGGAAAACCCACTTCCCTGTGTTCTCCTTCCCTTCTGCTGTGAAGCTGTGTTATAGTTAGGAACTTGGCATATTGGCCGGAAAACTCAACAACCATCTATTTCCAGCGTGACAGCCCTTTCTATAAATGTAAATAAATGTGAACCATGTCCTTAAATGTAATGGTGCACACAAAGGCTGTTTAGAAGCTGCCCCACTTGTTTCTTGTGTTGAGATCAGTATGAATTTATGTTGGGCATCTTACCAAATATGAATGTTAGGCATTTGTAAGGCTAGAAACACACTAGCAAATGCAGATGCGAATGCATGGTCAACGCATTGCCAATGCATGAACTGGGTGAGCATCCTTAATGTGTGTTCTTGCATTGCTGTGGTGGGAACAAAACTTAGTACTGAAGGGGTCAATAGAGTTACCTTCAAAAGTCTGTGCCATTAAACTGGATGTTTCAGGTAAGTTGCTATAAATTCTGTATATCTTACTTGCTCAGCAAGATTTTTTTTTTCAAACTGTTGCTCCACCATGACAGTAGTTGACTTGAAAAATAAACTTGCTGTAGAAGTGAACAGCTCAAACTAATGTCGGCTATACTGAGAATGTAATGCGTACTTGCATTGTGTCATGAATTGTGGTCTGACATATTTTTCTGACAGATTGAGGGTTATTCTTTGTTATTTTTCTACTTCACCAATAGTCTTTTCTTTTCCACCTGTACCCTCTTGTGTTCTGTATCTTTTCAGGTATGTGTCCGCTCTGACCACGCCGGCACGTCTGTCTCCAGTGGACTTCCACTCCTCACTGCCCCCGCAGGTGCCTACCTTCCAAATTACCACACCCAACGCCAACCATGCCCTCTCCCTGCCGCCCGCCACCTCTGCTGTTGCCATGGGAGCCTATTCGCCTGATGACAACCTGCCACTGCTGCACCATTACCGGCGCTCCCGTCGGCCATATTATGCGGCAGAGAGCACAGGCTCCCTCCCGTCCAGCCCGTATCGCTTTGTGGACGATGAGGACTACGAGACCACGCAGGAGTACATGTCCTCACGAGAGCAGCCAAAAAAGAGCAACACCGGCCACCGTTGGCACAGGAGATCGCAACACAACGGACACGTATCGCAGCACGCATCAGGATCCAGGAACTTCAGCTCGCAAAGTTGCCTGTCAGACAGTGAGTGGGAGGATGACGAGGTAGGCGACCTCGGCCACGGCGAGAGCACACCGTTTCTCAGTATGCAGAACATGAACACCACCGAACCAGTCACCATATGCCGTCCCAATGACACACGGACTTACAGCAACACAGGACGATCTGGTTCCCATGGCAACGTGCCGACGAACAAACTGTCACAGTCTAGGTCCAGACCGAACAATGCACCCCTTTAAAAAAGTCTAACAAAACAAGGATGAACAAATGTATCTAGAAGTGAAAAACAAATGATATGCTATAGACCTGCACCTACAAGAAATATTTTTTATTTTATATAACAGACAGATATTCTAAACAAATGAAATATTTATTTTCATTTCAGCAAAAATTGTCTACTTGCTAGCAGCAAAGAATTTTTTTATAGGGGGAAAACTATTTGTATGTTATTTCATTTTTTGATTTACAGCATTATGAAGAAGAATTATGTGCCAATTTTTTCACGAGTTAGAAATAGAATAATATTGTGGTGCCTTTTGCTGTTTGCCGATGAGGGAGGTTCAGTTGAGTTTTTGTAGCCTTTCTTAAACAGACTCTTGGGTTTTATAGACATGTTTCTCTGTCTTTTTAGTTTTTTTGTTTATTCAGGATCTCCCCATTTGAACTGTGATATTATTCAGACACCATGCAATATCGAATCACTTTTTGTGTAAGGTGTTTGTTTACATGAGTAGGATTGACATCCACACATAACAGATGTTAAAACGCAACAGATGCAGATTCATGTGAACACCAACCACACAGAGTGGTTCATTCATTCTGTGCCAACATAATCAATCAGATCACTGTTTGCTTTTGATTTTTGTTCTCGTTTATTTTAATGTTTTTCTCAACTGGTCATCGCATATTGTTTCCATGGAAACAGAGTTATGTAGGAGTTCACAGGGCAAGGCACTGGGTCACAGTATTGGTCCTGGTGTTCAGGGTTTTCAAAAATGGTGGTCTGTACGTCCAATGAATGTGTTTACACTTCTGTGAGTGTGTGAGAGTAGCGTTTGAATTTTTAATCTCAGTATATATGTACGTATCTTTGTGTACAGAGTAGTGGCTGCCTTTTTGTGTGAGGAAACATTTAGTTTGTGCGTGTAGCATTGTGTATGTCTTCAGGTTAACGTTTTGAGTGTGTGTATGTGTGTTTGTGAGTGTAGACATACACCTATGAGTACTAGTGTTCCTGTAAATGTGTGTGAGTATGCTTGTATTCCTTTATGATGGATGTTGGCTTTGTCAAAAGGAAACTATTTTTCAGTTTTGTTTTTAAATAATGTTACACTAATGGGTTAAAGGGATAGTTAACCCAAAAATGAAAATTTGGTCATTATGTGCTTACCCTCATGTGGTTCCAAACCCATATGGCGTTATTTTTTCCATGGAATAAAGGAGAATTCTTGAAGAATCTTCATGCATCTCATAAAAGTTCAAAGACACCATAAAAGTACCAAAAGTAGTCCATGTGACTTGTGCACTATTTTCCAAGTCTCCTGAAGCCATTCAATCATTTTTATATGAGAAACAGACTGAAATTTAAGTTGTTATCAGTTAAAATCTTCCCTTCCGCTGCAGCCCTTAAATCTCATTCTCTATTCCGCATATTCTCCATTTATGAATCTGACACAGACACAAATGAGATCTCAGAGCTGTAATGGAGAAACATTATGATGAATAACAACTTTAATTTCAGTCTGTTCCACACAAAAAGCTATCGTATGGCTTTGGAAGACTTGGAAAACAACAAACAATGGAATATGACACACCACCCCCCACTCCCTTCTCTGAGCTTCTCAGCCAACGTCATTTATGAACTGTTGTGGTGTAAAAAATCTTCAGAAAATGTAGTTTTGAGTTTGACGGAAAAATATCAGCATACAGGTTAAAATGACATGATGGTAAGTAAATAATGACAGTAATTTTTGGGTGAACTATACCTTTTAAACAACAGAGAGAGAGACATGCTGGTGACTTTTCCACACCCTTGTGGTAAGATGAGCTCATTGCACTGTAATCTTCCTTCCATGTGTAGTCATTGGCCGCAGTGCTGCCTGTGAGGGAACCAATCCAGCCTGATTCTAGCCTACATGGACCTACATCTCTCCCCTTAGCCCACACGTTCCCATTCCTATGCCAGCAGCTTTAAGCCGCACTGTGTCTCAGGACTTTCCATCAAAAACTACATTACCCATAAAGCACCTGTCCTACTCGGAACAGATCCATTACTGCCATTGTGTCCATGTCATGCTGGTGAGAATATGAAGGATGATACGACCAGCTGTGTTTGTCAATGGTCCATTGATATTTTTGTTAGCTTGTCTTTCTGTTTTGTTTTTGGTGGGGTAGTTCAAAGCTGTGTCCTCTCTTTTGACATACAGTGGGGTCCAAAAGTCTAAGACCACTACTGCCCTACAAAGGCAAAGCACAGTAACTACACCAACACTAAAAGTAACTACGCTAACACTCAGTCTCAGTCTGTTTTCTCTGAATCTGAGCATAGTTTAGCCAAACCTGTCTGTCACAGAATACTAGATTTAACTCAATTTTGACAAAATTTGGATTGACTGCATTTTGCGTTTGCAAGGCAAAAATGGGTTCATTAGAAGTAATTTACAAATGCAATATAAATCATTGATATGTGGTTATAACAACATGCATAATAAGAATGACTTTCATGCAATACTTGCCAAATAGCGGGTCAGTTTACCTAAAATGTTATAAATACTTAATAACACTTATTCAACATTAGTAACCTATTAAAATGTGCCTAAATGTAAAGTGGACACATTTGAAACATTTATTAAGGAGTTGCCAATATTATAAACTTGTATAAAGTTCAGTATGGTTTAATGGTCATCAGGCTTTATTACATGACATGTGCTGTGAATGAGCATGAAGATCTGAAAAGTATTTTTGCAGAGGACTTTAGGTAACTAGGACTAGTTAAGCTGAACAGGACTCAGAGCAGCACCATTCTTTTGACATCAACATGACAAGTGAGTCAAGACATTACAATAATGAATATAAACACAAAGCGGACTGTGGCAAAATGACATAGTCCCTCCTTTAAATCTCAGTACAATAGTCTATTTTTTTTATTTTTTATTTTTTTTATTTTTTTGCTGCATTTTGACATAAATCATGAATTAGTGCATTTGATGTTTTTGATAATTACAGTCTAAGCATGAATAAGCGTATTAATTAAGCATTTATAACATGCAACTTAAAATGCTTACTATTTGGCAGGTATTACATGAAAGTCACCCTTTTGATTCATGTTGTTATAACTGTATATCAATGATTTGTTTTGCATTTGTAAATTATTTATTATTCATTAATAAACCCATTAATTAACCCTTAAAAAAGAGAAAATGAATGTGCATAGTTACCAAATGCATCTATTTTAAATGTATCTAGTCTGATTGATCAAGCGGCATTCCAAGAGTGCTGAGATTTAGTATAACAGCGCAGCATTGCTTCACTGTTTCTGTCACTCCAGAAACGCAATGCGCACTTTATGCAATTACACTATATAACTGCCTATATTCTGTCTGAAAAATAAGTTACTCTATATTAACTTAACAGAACTGGAGTATATAATTAATATCACACTCGTAAATTGTGGTTTTGTACTGATTATCAGGACAGCTGTGATTACCTGAGTAACAAGGCAGCTGATATTCTATACAACAGCACTCTTGTTTGTGTGATATTGCTTCATTATATTGTATTACATAGTATTTGGAATGTCCCCTTTATTCTTTAATGACAGCAAGCTCTCGAGCTGACATGGATTCCTCATGTCTGTGCAAAACCTATTGATCATGTTATCCAGCATGACTTGAGAATGTTCCAAAGAGCACCGTGTGTGCTTTAATGGAAGCAAGGAAATCTGACCTTTTGTAGTGAATATGGTCAATGTCTCGAATTTGCTTGTGAGCTGGAGCTGGAAATAGTGTTTTAAGTCCTAAAACTTTGTTCTAAAGGTTTAAATGTCTCAGACTTTTGAATCCCACTGTATATCTGTATGTAAGCTGGAGATTTGCTCTAAGCAATGTGTGTTTGGCTATCACTAGACGTAGATTATAAAGAGTAAACCTCTCCTTTCAGAATCCAACAATCTACAATACATTTAAAAAGGCAAATGACAAAAACCTACCTGCATATGTTCACTTGGACATTTAGATACACGCAGATACACTTACACACACACACTTGCTCAAGATTAATTCTATGTACTCACATTTAAACACACTCATTTAAAGTACCACTTGTCTCACTGATTTCTTTCTTTCCTTCCTGTCTTTCTCTGTTTCTCCTGTTCTTCCTCCCTGCCTGTGAAGGCATCTCTCCCTCTGCATGTTCTAGTGGTTCAGGTAGTTGGATGCATGGTAACCGCAGCAACTGAGTCATATTTACACAGTAAAAGTGTAGTTTTTATTTGACATTCAGCAATAAATCCCCTTTTTCATGTTCATTCTTGACTTGGAATATGCTAGACATTTTTGCAAGTTTTCTCAAAAATAGTACTTGTAAAAAAAATCACTTGTTCATATGGAAAAATAAATAAATCTTAATTCTTACCATTTAAAAAAAAAACAATGAATTCATTAGGATGTACAGTATGTCATGTTCTTTTTTATTTTTATTATTGTTTTGTTTGTTTTGTTTTTTGTTTTTTGTTTTTTGATTAACATCCTTTTCAGGGAAATACAATTTAATAGCTGGAGAGAGCTATAGTTTAGCTGGAACATGCAACCCAAGTAGTATGTGAACTGCATGGTACCATCTTTGCCCATGAGTACTCATGCTGCATTCCATTCAAAGTTGGATGTGGGGTATTCCTTCATGATATCTCCGATCTCCAACCATAAAGGCATTCCATTGCCCGATGCTCGGAAAGTGATGTTTAAGGAAACAAAACTGCAATGCTCTTACTAGCTTAAAGGGTTAGTTGACCCCAAAAATGTCATTGTTTACTCACCGCTGTTTTGTTATAACAACATATGACTTTCTTTCTTTTTCTTAGCACAAAGGGAGAAATTGTGAAAAAAAAATAAAAATAATTATGCTCAGTGATGTCACACAATGGTAGTTTATGGTCATTGCCTCTTCAAGCTTCAAAAGGATGTAAAAGTATAATTCAGAAGTCTAATAAATTATTCCAGGAGACTCATGATTGTTATGAAAGCATACGATGAGGTTTGGAGAGAAACAAACTGAAATCTAATGGATTATTTAGTAAAACTGTTGACCGACCATTGCTCTCCTCTGCACGCTCATGAGACTGCACAAGAGCAATATCTGTCACGAGACGGGGCGTTCAAGTGAAAACTCGTTTTGTTTATCTAAAAACAGGTCTGCCATATAAACAAAAGAACACAACACAGCTGCTCACAAACCAGAGAACAGAACTTAATAAACATGTCTGATGAGTTTGTAGTCGGAGAATAGATGCATTTCTATGCCCAGCCTCATTTATTTGAAACAGAGTACTCAATCAAACAGAGAGATAGAGGAGGCGGGAATGTCTGTCACCTCTTCTCCATTCTGAACCGGTGAGTATTTGTGACAGACCTCCGACTGAAGAGATCGATACCTCAGCGAAAACATTCTTGGCAAAAAATAAAGTAGTTTTTAACTGGTTAGTGAGATGCAGACTTCAATATACTGTTATAAGAACGTTTTTGGAACAATGCCAGTTCATAGCAGATGGGGATTCCCAGCATGATGTCGAAAATAGAAACCAAGCGATCAACAGAATGTACTGTCGCTCATCACAGCTGGTTAGGACAAAAACTCTGATTAACACAGAAAATATACCTTTTATCTTGTGTCGTTTGCCGTCAGGTTAGGAAACGGTGTTACTGTAGCTGCCTTCAGCCTCCTCTGTCTATCTCTCTCAGTGTGATTGAATACTATGTTTCAAACAAATGAGGCTGGGCATAAAAATGCATCAATTCTCCGACTACAACTCATCCGACATATTTAGTAAGTTCTGTTCTCTGGTTTGTGTGCAGCTGTGTTGTGTTCTGTTGTTTCTATTGCTGTGGCGGACCTGTTTTTATATCAGCTAAACGAGTTGTCGCTTGAACGCCCCATCACATGAAAGACACTGCTCTCATGCAGTCTCATGAACACGTAGAGGAGAGCAACGGTCAGTCAAAAGTTTCACTAAATAATACATTAGATTTCTGTTTGTTTCTCACCAAAGAGCATGAGTCTCATAGAATAATTTATTAGACTTCTGAATTATACATTTGTGAGCTTTTGAAGCTTGAAGAGGTGGTCACCATAAACTGCCATTGTATGATATCACTGACCACAAAATCTTTTCACAATTTCTCCCTTTGTGTTTAGAAAAAGAAAGAAAGTCAGATGGGTTTATAACAACACAGGGGTGAGTAAACAATGACTGAATTTTCACTTTGGGGTGAACTAACCCTTTAATAGTTTTTTGATGTTTAACAGACACGTCTCCTATAGAAATGTGATGTCATGCACCCACATCTCTTCGAAATCGGAGCTGTGGATTCCATGAGTTTCCAAGATGAATTTCCAAATTGTCCGACTTCAAGTGTTGGTCCATTGCAAACCCCGACTATCTGAGTTGAATGGAATGCAGCATCAGTTCTGGGTACACGTTTTTTGAGCCAATCTCCTGAGCCGTAAATGCCATGTGACTGATCACTACAGGATCCTATAAACGAATTACAGGAAACACTGTGATTTTGGTGACAGTAGGTCGAAAGTTCATCAACTGAAATCGGTTTGTGCTTTCCGAAATTCGAATCACTGCCCCCAATGGCTGAAGTTGGTTTATACATTCGTGTTGTTGAACGTATAGACACGTGTGAGCTCAAATTTCCAGATGAAATGTCCACACAGTGTATCATAAGCCCTTCTGACATTCAGTCACATGCGGAATATGAATTATGTCTACAATCACAATTTCACTAGTTCAAATGCTAATTCTTGATGTCAGTTATTACATTTACACTGTTAAAAACATTGGTTCTTGATTTCACACCATTACTTGCAGAAATACCCATTCTTGATTTAAAAAAACTAAATTGCAATTAGTAAAAACATCCTGACATGTGTAACTGCATTTTCACTATTAGAATTTCAACATTTTCTGTCATTCAGTCCTGTTCAAAATGCAATTACATTACAAATACAATTTCACATATCAGCTATTCTTATACTCACTAGAAAAAAAATATAATTTACAATAAATATGTTGTTACTAGTGCAAATGTCCTTTCCTGATATCTACAATTGAATTACTAGTAAAAATGCTTTTTTTATATCGTGAAATAATTGGGAATTTACGAGTGAAAATACAGTTATAGATATCAGTTATGTTTTTTACTAGTTAAAATTCCCATTTTTTATATCAAGAATGGGTATTTCTGCTAGTACTGATATAATTGTATTTATTTTTATTAGTCCAAGTGTAATTACTGATATCAAGAATTAGCATTTTATCTATGAAATGTATGAGAATTTATGAAAATTATATTGAATCTCTCATTCAGATTTTACACGTGATTAAATGTCGAAAGCACTTTGGGAGAGAGTTGTGTTTTAGTTATACTTGATGTAATAGAGTCAACAGAAATGCAAATGAGATTAACCATACTCCCTAACCCAAATCCTAACTGTTATTGGAACAAAAATGCAATCTTTATGTAAATGCAATTACTTTCTGCTTTCCATGGGACCAGAATCTGTGTCTCTGAGATTGCTCACTCCGTACGCTATTGTAGCGGCCGAATGGGGTTGATTCCAGGGTACATGAACTTTCGGAAGCAACGTGTCAATTTACTGTGTGACCATGTGGTAGAAACACATTTGTTTCATGCTTTTAAGAGACTTTAAAAAAATAAAATAAAAAATGGGCACTGGTGAAATATCTTCTATAATATAAGGAAATTTGTGTGATTTATATATTGCTTTTAAAAAATACATGGCAACATTTCAATAGCTGTCAATAGTGAAACACACTTTTTGACTGCAAAATGGTGTCATGGCATCTACAGTTCAGGAGCCGAAGCTAACCAGACAAACCATGTCCCCATGGTACAGTAACACTGATTTTACTTCTAAATGAATTTATTTCACATCTATTAGTAGATTTATTTCTATATGAAAACAACAAGGGGGAAAAACACTCCTTAAAGTTATAGTAGATACAATGTGTTGTAACTACATATTACTAACCTTTAAGGTAACATATCTATATGTAAACCTTATAAGTATTGCTAGTTAACCTTATGTTTTGTGCAGTTTTTAAATTCTTAATCTTTTCAGTCAATATGTTCCAATAGAGAATATAACAAGGGCTGTTTTGACCCTTTTTACAAAGGAAGGCCTACATTATCTGAGTGGCATATTTTTATGAACACCAGCTGTTCGAAACCATCTGTTAGTTGATCACTACACAGGATGTGCACTTTTTAACCTTTACGTCCATTTAAAAGCTTAGTTGAGAATCTAATTGAATTCTAGATTTAAATCCATTAGTACTTGACAGACTGTAAGAAACTAATGCCTCATTGAAACATTCAATATTAAAACATAATTTACATACCTTCTGATAAAATAAATAAATAAATAGGACACAAGTAATAGATCTGGCAACAATTCCAAAATAAATGTTTCACAAGATGTATTTCTTGTTTTTTTTTTTTTTCTATATAAAGCATGAGTTTGCTTATAATCATAGCAACTAGTTACAAATTTCCCCAAAATGTGCTTGGGCATGACGTTACTATTGTAATACACTGTGCTATTTTTAGGGCAATGCTGTTGATAACAAACATGAGATGTTTTGCCTGCATTACTTAGCTGATTACCATACAACATAAAAAAAAAAAAAAAAAAAAAAAAAAGCATAACAGAAGAGACAAAAGCAAACAACGCTGTTACTGACCCCCACTCAACCTGTTGTAATGAGTCCAAGAATCAACTGTGTTACAAAAAACCTGTTTGACAAAGACTCAGTCAAGGTTTATTTCTTCTGTTGTCACCTACAAAAAATGCCTTGTATGAAGAGCTTTACAACAATCTTGACTGCAGTCAATGGGTGGGTAAGTTGCCTAAGAGTGAAGATCGGATCTAGAATATTTAGAACACAATTCTAGACTCTAATCAACATCAAGATATTGCTGATTACTGATACTGTTAAGTGATGCAAAGACCATTCATTTCTACAGCCTACGGAGGAAAATGTTTTTTCATGTGCTATTCAAAAATACATAAAAAATGCCTCTACTATACATGTTTCCAGTTACTGAGATCAAAGTCATTTTATATTTTTTTCTAGGGCTTAAAGTGCAAAATGTCATGTGTAACCATCCAGAGACAGTAAAAAATAAAAAAATAAAATAAAAATCTAATTCTCATTTAAAGCTGAAATTCTTGAAAAGAAGAAATTGGCATGAGTAGTGAAGAATAATCTTTTATTATTATTTTATTAAAAATAGATAGACAGACAGACAGACAGATAGATAGACAGGGTTGGGTGGGTTACTTTTGAAATGTATTCCACAACAAATTACAGAATACATGCTGTAAAAATGTAATTTGTAACGTATTCCGTTAGATTACTCAAGGTCAGTAACGTATTCTAAATACTTTGGATTACTTCTTCAGCACTGGTAGATTTTTTCACTTGTTTTGACTATAAAAACTCTGCCAGTACAGTAAGACAAAATGCACATGTTAAAAATACATTCTCTGAAAAACCTAAATATCTTGTGCAGTGTTGTTTCTAAAACAAGATTAATCAAACTGATCTTGTTTTAAGGATTTTTAGATATTTTTACAGGAAAACAATACAAAAATTATTATCAAGAATAACATTTTTGCCCTAATAACAAAGGAATTATGATCTAACGTGAATTTTCTTGATAAAAAAATATGATCGTGTCTGGTAACGTGCATGTAAAATGGCTTGAAATATAATTTTAGCTTAGCGTAAAGCTGACAATTTACACAAGGTTTATTTCTATTTCTTCTGCTCCAAATTTACTTCAAACTTACTTCTCTGTCTGCTCGTATGAATGTAACACATCATAAGAAAGTGTTTCACCGCTGTTCAAATGCACTTTGGATCGCATCATTTATATGTATAAATGTTTTCCATCTGAAAGGACTAAATATTAAATGAAACAAATGATAATAAAATGCAAAGTAATCTCTTCAGTAATCAAAATACTTTTTGAATGTAACTGTATTCTAATTACCAGTTATTTAAATTGTAACTGTAGTGGAATACAGTTACTTATATTTTGTATTTTAAATACGTAATCCCGTTACATGTATTCCGTTACTCCCCAACCCCGTAGATAGATAGACATATAGATAGACAGATGGACAGACAGACAGACAGACAAAGGTATGGATAGATGGACGGACCAACCGACCGATAGACAGAGAGATAGATAGATGACAGACAGACAAAACAGGCAGATGACAGAGAGACAGACAAAGGGATGGATAGATGGACGGACCAACAGATAGATGACAGACAGACAGACAGACATACAGACATACAGAAAGATAGATAGATAGATAGATAGATAGATAGATAGATAGATAGATAGATAGATAGATAGATAGAATAAACTAATCAATGGAATCAAAGATGTACCCTTATTCGTTACATGGACATGGAGATGAGGGTTTAATAAAAGCAGTTAATTTGTTAACTTGCTTCACCATGCCTGCTGGAAATGAATTTTCAGAGTTGCCACGATTCACAATTTCAGAATGATGAACAGCTACAAAATTTTAAAGTATTTCTTTGTCAACGTTAGATCAAAAGAATGGTTCATTCTTCTTGCTGCCTGGTGATACTCACTTTGGTCCTGAAGATCAGCCAGGGCTTGAAATCTGTTCCTTATTGGAATGGAGGCCATGTTATTTTTGGGAAGTCAAGGAGGAGAAATATATATAAAAAAGGGATGATCCTGAGGAAACCCTGGATTGTTCTAATGGGCAATCATTAGTTTATATTACCCCAAGCAAAGAGTTAAGATCCTTGGACTGAAAAGGTATTTCATGTTGGAATGAGTTGCTCCTAAAACCATACAGAGTGAAGTATCAAATCCTTAAGGCCCAAACAGGCTTGGAAAAAAAACACCAGTACAAAAACCTCACTGCAAATTGCTCAAAAATGTTCATGTGTGCACACAAAAGGGAAGGAATGGGAGTACTCACCAAAACAAAACAAAAAATAAACTTTTCAGGCAATAAACTGTCCTTAGAGTTGGTAAAATAACCTCTTTGCAAGACTGTTCAGCCCTTAATCCTTTTAGGCCTCAGATCCCCATTGTAGTATAAAAAACACCCATTGTAGTCCATGGGAAGTCCATAAAATTCATAAGAAATCCATGGTAGTCCAGTCCTGAAAATAAGTTAAATACTTGATTTTGTAAATAAAATGATCTTAAAAAAGGTACCTGACATTTCGGCTTGCAGAGGGATCAACAATAAGGAAGCGGGAAGCGGGGTGGCAGTCCAGGTAAATCAAGCTTTTTATTTAAGCATTTCCAGCCCCACACTCAAAGCACTGGCTTTTCAGCTTCACAATCAAAGTATTGGCTTTTCAGCTTCACAATCAAAGTATTGGCTTTTCAGCTTCACAAACAAAATATTGGCTTTTCATCTTGCAACTTCGGGTGTGTGTCTGTTTCTGACTCTCTCTCTCTCACTGCCATTCTCGGCGGCCTTTTCAAGCCCATCTCCGTCGTCACTGTAACGAGACACAAGTGTTACGTATCATTAATCACCAGGTGATGGCCCTTACTGTTTCCTCTCTCCCCAGCGACAGACACATGACCACGTCCCGCTCCACCTACCCCCACCACCCGACTCAGGCCCGGGCAACGTCCACAACCATCTGTGGCCCTGGCCTATGGACCACCTTAAACTTGAAGGGCTGAAGTGCCAAGTACCAACGAGTGATCCGCGCATTGGTATCCTTCATGCGGTGGAGCCACTGAAGCGGGGCGTGATCTGAATGGAGGATGAAGGCCTGCCCCAGCAGGTAGTAGCGGAGGGTTGATGGCAAGGCACTCTTTCTCGATGGTGCTGTACTTAGTCTCTCTCAAAGAGAGCTTATGACTAATGTACAGCACGGGGTGCTCCACACCCTCCACCTCCTGCGAGAGCACGGCCCCCAACCCCCTCTTTGATGCATCCACTGGGTTTGCGTCAAATTTAGACACCGCGTTGACTTTCCAATAATCAACACACTCTTAGGTACAAGAACAACCGGGCTCGCCCAATCGCTGTGCGATTCTTCTATTACCCCCATCTCGAGCACTGCCTCTAATTCGTCCCGAATCACCTTTTTCTTGTGTTTGGGTACGCGGTATGACCGACTATGCACTACCACTGCCGGTGGGGTCTCAATATGGTGTTGTATGAGGTTAGTCCGACCGGGAAGAGGAGAGAACACATCCACAAACTCTTTTTGCAACCTGGCCACCTCCGTGAGCTGGGATGGCGAGAGGTGGTCTCCACAAGGGACCGAGGTGAATGGATCGGCTTTGAGCTTCACCTCTGGCCCGAGCTTAGCCCTGTCTGGAACTACCGTCGCCATGGACACGGGGACTGCCTCTCTCCATAATTTAAGGAGGTTGAGGTGGTAAATTTGACGTACCCCGCCTCTACCCATTCGTTTAACTTCATTGTCGAGGTCCCCGACTCACCGTGTAACCTCAAAGGGTCCTTCCCACTTGGCGAGTAATTTCGAGCTCGATGTGGGGAGTAATACAAGTACTTTGTCTCCCGGAGCAAATTCCCATAGCTGGGCACCCCTGCTATACAGCCGGCTTTGTGTCTCTTGAGCTTGGAGCAAATTCTGTTGTGACAACTGACCCAGTGTGTGTAGCTTTGCTCGAAGATCAAGAACATATTGAATTTCATTTTTGCTCTGAGTAGGTCGCTCCTCCCACGCCTCCCATATGACGTCAAGCACCCTGCGGGGCAGGCGTACATATAGGAGCTCGTAGGGGGAAAACCCCGTGGAGGCTTGTGGGACCTCCCTGACTGCAAATAATAGGGGGTCCAGCCACTTGTCCCAATTTATAGCGTCCTCGTGTACGAACTTACGAATCATATTTTTTAGGGTGCGATTAAATCGTTCCACCAGTCCGTCAGTTTGCAGGTGATAAACACTAGTGCAAATTGATTTAATCCCCAGCAATTCATAAAGTTTGCGTAGCGTGTGTGACATAAATGTAGTGCCCTGGTCGGTGAGGATTTCTTTTGGAATCCCCACCCAGGAGATAATTTTGAAGAGTGCCTCTGCAACACTGCATGCTGAGATGTTGTGCAGAGGCACTGCTTCTGGATATCGCATTGCGTAATCCATCAGGATTAACACAAACCGATATCCACGTGCTGACCATTCTCATGGCCCCACGAGGTCCATGGCAATTCTTTCAAAGGGGACCTTGATTAGCAGTAACGGGTGCAATGGCGCTCTTGGGGTGGCCGGTGGATTCACCAACTGACATTCGCAGCATGCCGCACACCATCTGCGCACATTTTTATTGCCCGGGCAATAAAAGCGGGCCATTAAACGGTGTAGTGTTCTTTCTTGCCCTAAGTGACCCGCTATAGGATTGTAATGAGCCGCCTGGAAAAGTATTTCCCGACGGCTCCTCGGGACTAAAAACTGGGTTGTATTTTCATGGGTTTGAGTGTCCTGCATCACTCGATACAATCGGTCCCTAATTATTTAAAAATACAGATATGTGAGGGTGATGTCAGGCTGGAGCTGCTGGCCATCGATTACTCTCACTTGGTCAAAGGCGTGCCTAAGGGTTTCGTCACGCGACTGCTCTAGAGGGAAGTCCCCCTCCGGGAATTTCCTTAGGGCGGGAATGCCGGATGATTCCCCTTCTGTGTCATTGTGACGCTGAGCAGACGCGGACGGCCCCGGCTCCGCCTCCCCAGCCATCATGTCGCACATCACACACCGTGTTTTTGGTTCGCAGGACCCATCCACACACAATGCTTTTAATAATCTTTTAAACCCCGGCCAATTGGTTCCCAGAATCAGTGGATGGGTGAGGCGGGAATTAACTGCGGCCTCCACTCTATGCTTTACTCCCTGAAAATGAATAACAGTAGTCACTACCAGGTATTTGTGAACATCCCCATGCACACACCTCACCATCACCTTGTGTTTTGTACCCAAAGCCCCATCATGAACCAAGCCTTGGTGGATCGAGGTTTGATTACAACCCGAATACACCAGGGCTTGGTATGTATACCCCTTAATTTGTACCAGTATCCTGTACACCCCTGCTTGACCGGGGGCAGACTGTGGCGTGTCGGGGATCCGAATCCACGTCTCCACCTCCTTCACTTGACGGCGGTCTTGGATGCGACCCGGCTCCCCACAACTCCGACAAACCGACCCAGGCTTCCCGGCTGCACCCTTGTTGGTGTACACGTCAACCTGGGAAGGACAACGAAGAGGGGTAGGGGAGGGGGCCAATGCATATTGCAGCCCGCGAAGGTGGGGTGCCATTTGGGTGGAACCACTCCCCATTTCCGGGGAGCGGGTGTAGGGTGAGAGGGAGGAGAGGGAGGGGCAAGAGGAGGAGCAAGAGGGAGTGAGAGAGAGATAACAGAACTGCGGCTCGCCGACTTCTGGGTAGGCCGCCATGTGGGCTTTGCCCAGCTGGACGGCGTCATCCACCAACGTGGGGTGATGGCACTGGACTCATTCCACTGTTCCTTGGGGCAGGTGAACGGTTAGCTGCTCCAGCACCATCAGGTCGATAAGATCCTCCATGCCGCACCCTTACTTGGCCAGCACCCATCTATGACAAGCATCACAGAGCTGTTGGGCAAACGCGAATGGGCGGCTGGCGTCACTCAAGGTGAGGGAGCAGAATCACTGACGGTGATGTTCGGGACTCTGGCCAACCCATTGTAGGACAGCAGTCTTCAGCTTGACTTAGTCCAGACGGTCCTCAGCTGACGGTTGCTGCGACGCGAGCTGGGCCTCCCTGGAAAGCAGTGACAGCAGGTGAAGGGCACACTGGGTTTGTGGCCAGCCGGAGGCGGTGGTCGACTGCTCGAAAAATCTCAGGTATACCTCCGGCTCGTCCTGTGGGCCCATCTTTTGGAGCAACAGCTGTGACTTCGTCACTGCTTCCGGGGCCGCGGTGGAGGAACCGCCTGGAGCTAACCAGCTCCGCAAAGCCTGCCGATCCTCGGCTTGGGCTTGGAGAAGCTCCTGGAGGCGCCGTCCTTGCACGAGGAGGGCTTGGTGGTAGGACTCCTGGATGCTGGCGAGGGCACGGATGACTTTGTCCAGTGGTGAGGTGTCCATGGCTACCAGTCTTCTTCCTTATCCGGGTCACGGCACCAGTGTAGAGGGATCAACAATAAGGAAGTGGGAAGCGGGGTGGCAGTCCAGGTAAATCAAGCTTTTTATTTAAGCGTTTCCAGCTCCACACTCAAAGCATTGGCTTTTCAGCTTCACAATCAAAGTATTGGCTTTTCAGCTTCACAATCAAAGTATTGGCTTTTCAGCTTCACAAACAAAGTATTGGCTTTTCAGCTTGCAACTTCAGTTGATTGTCTGTCTCTGACTCTCTCAAGCCCATCTCCGTCATCACTGTAACAAGACACAGGTGTTACGTATCATTAATCACCAGGTGATGGCCCTTACCGCTTCCTCTCTCCCCAGCGACAGACACATGACTACGTCCCACTCCACATGGCTATTTCAGCCTTCATCAGAGGATAAGAAAATGCTAAGTGAATGCTATTTCCTGAGCAGTTCAAAATAAAAAGGAAAAATAACTATTCAAACTCTCTGCTTCTCAGGAGTCATCTGGTCATTGGTCCTTTAGTATGTCCATCATGACTTTCCACTCACAGGGTGTGGCTCTGGCTAGGTTAGGTTTGGAAACAAAAGATGTTTAAAAGTTCTGAATTTACAGACATGCTCTGGCACACATTTTTGTGAAGGACATGCCTAATGCATTCCTGGGAGGAATTGGGGGGTGGATTATGATATATATAGACATATATATTTAGATAGATAGATAGATAGATAGATAGATATAGCCTATATACTATATACTTTTAAAGCAACGTTTTATGTATATATGTATTGCTAAAAAAAAAATTTTAAAACGTATGAAACTTACATGAACACAAAGATTACACTGTTGCGAACCTGACACATTTGTTTAAACATTTATTTTAAAAATATTTTTCATTTTAACACCTCAAATATCCAAATATTTGTCAATGACCCTTTTACGTTATAAAATTTTGCTCTTTTGATTAATCACAAATACGTTTTGGGGGACTGGGTAACTCAGCGAATTGATGCTGACTACCACCCCTGGAGTCGTGTGTTCGAATCCAGGGCGTGCTGAGTGACTCCAGCCAGGTCTCCTAAGCAACCAAATTGGCCCGGTTGCTAGGGAAGGTAGAGGCACATGGGGTAACCTCCTCGTAATGTGTGGTTCTTGCTCATGTGTTGTGCGTGGTGAGTTGTGCGTGGATGCCACCAAGAATAGCGTGGGCCTCCACACGCGCTATGTCTCCGCAGTAACGCGCTCAACAAGCCACATGATAAGATGTGCGGATTGATGGTCTCAGACGCGGAGGCAACTGAGATTCGTCCTCCGCCACCTGGATTGAGGCGAGTCACTATGCCACCACGAGGACTTAGAGCGCATTGGGAATTGGGCATTCCAAATTGGGGAAAAAAGGGGAGAAAAAAAAAAAACATTTTTAAAAATCAATTAAAGTCAATTAGAAAAAAAAATGGAAGTTTCAGCTGAGGTTCTCTCTTCACATTTTGTTTGGAGGGAGAGGCCAGATAGTTGTTGTTTGTAATTAATAGATGTTAAAGTTGTGTTTACACAATACTGTCTTGTGTTAAAATATGATGTAGGCTGCTGTTTGAGACGGATCTTGTTTTCCCATCACTGAACAAATGCACAGCATTCAAAGGCTGAATTTCTAGACAAACCAGAATCACAGAGAGAAGAAAAAAAAAAAAAGAAAAAAAAATCCACTTTGTGATCCCTGAGTTTATATATGCCTATCTGAATGCATATAAATCAATTGTGTGCCACCACTTACCGTTAAAAAATGGTCCAAAAGCTATTTTTTTAAGTGTCTAAGGCCTCAGTTGGGTTTTCTGTAAGAAGGCAAACATTTCAGCAATGATAACCCATCACACAAGTCAAATAACACATTTGACAGGTGAATGAAAGCACAATAAGGAGCAGTCTATCAGAAGATGCATTGCATTTGTAATCGAATCTGATACTCACACATAGTAGTGCGTTTTGCCTATTGTCATTATAATCCTATCACTACAGCTATAATTTGATGACGAGTATCGTGGGCGTGGCCTCACACACACCTGAGTTTCGCACCTGAGAGTGGCGCGGTCGCTTCACACGCTCTGCAAGAGTCACAAGAGTTTACTATAGAACACGGCGGATTTTATTTTTGTTCTTTCTCATATCGGTATTTGGAATCCTGTAAATTCCCGCATACTTCATTGATGAGTGTTGCGGCGGTGTGAATGACAAGCTAAATTCACTGGCAGAAAATTCATCACCAGAACAAAACGTGGTAAGTTTAAAGCAAAGTATTAATTTTAAGCCTCAATGAAATCGTTTGGCTTTGTACCAATCAAGTAAATAAATAAATAAATAAATAAATAAATAAATATAAATACAGAGAAAACGAATATAATAAAATTTTCGCTGTGGTTTTACACATTTAAATACAATGTTTGCCTTTTTAATTGTCAGAATGAGACAAATCTAAACGTTTGTTCTTTTGTAGGTAAAAAAGTATTTTTTGTAAGAATTATATATTAGTTTAATTTTAATAAAAATATAACTATTCTTTTTTAAAAATAGTTTCAATTAAAAAGTAGAACTATTTAAAAATAAATTATATCTTCATTTAGTTTTAATAAAAAAAAATTAAAACCAAAATATTTAAAAAATGATAACGTTTTCCATTTTACTGTATATTATAGGCTACTTCATTTTATGCTAAATCATTTTTTGAAAAAAAGTGTTATTTTGTAAGTATAGTTTTTTGCAATTAAAAGGTAAAAATATTTTAATATAAATTATGTCTTCATTTATTTCTATCAAAAATAAAACTATACTTATGTATAGTTTTTAATTACATAGTAAAATGTAATGTTGTTATATCTTCATTTATTTTTTTATTAAAAATAAATAAAAACAAAACATGAAAAAAAAATCATTTTGATGCTATATTATACTAGATTTCATTCTAAATCATTTTATGCTGTATAGTTTTACTCTATAAAGGCACTATTTTATATATTACATTATTTTATATAACATACCCTTTCAAAATTAACCATGGTAAACAGCTTCCGCCAAAATACAATTGTTAAAGCTCCTTTATTTATTTATGACATTGCACACTATGATTACCATGGTAAATGGGTTGCACTAAATAATATTTAATTACAAATGTACTAAATTACCTGTTACCTGATGATGATATCTGAATTATCTACTGTAATTATTACAGTAACACCTGTCTTGACCTAAAATGAATTTGGTGGGTCAGTTTTATTCGTTCTTTCCTCAGTATATGGCTTCATGTTTGCGTCGATATTGCCGCCGGATCCTGTGTTGCTGTTCACCATGCATGCTGCTGCTCCCAGTCTACCTCTATGTCACAATGGCTTTGTTTTTTGCCATGAAATACAGCACACCTATCGGTGGACCCACCGTTTATTCTGTGCTACCGCTACGATTTGTTGCCAGTGGGCTTAAACACTCCAGCGATCTGGCTCCCCACCCTGAGAAGTCCTTCTGGAAGACCGAGCTAGAAAGTGGAGCACTATGGAACTTTATCCAGCATGTCACAGATCGCCAGAATAACCCAATCCTGAGGCCTGGACTGGCTACTTCCGCAAACCTCTCCAGTAATTTGGCCACAGGAAAAGGGACTGGATGTTCTCCGGATTCTGAGATAATCAGTAAAATTCCAGATTACTCAACTCTACCAACCCTGATGAAAAATTTTGTCACCGCCATGCACTGTCGAGACTATCCGCTAATCATTGCCCCTGAAGATGTGTGCGACCACGGACCGCTGGCAAAGATTCGGGCTCCAGTGTTGCTCTTGGCCATCAAAACTCAGACTGCGAACTTTGAGAACAGGGAAGCAATAAGACAAACTTGGGGGCGTACAGGAATGGTAAGGGGCCAAGGAAGACAAGGACTTGTTCGCAGGGTCTTCCTTTTGGGGAAGACCGAAGACTTGCATACTGAAAAGGAATTACAACTAGAGGCTAATGAATATGGCGATATCATCCAGTGGGACTTCATGGATACTTTCTTCAACCTTACACTGAAGGATGTGCTGTTCTGGGATTGGTTCTCAAGGCTTTGCCCACATGCCCACTTCATCTTTAAGGGCGATGATGATGTCTTTGTTAGGATGCCCGCTGTCCTGGACTATTTGCTGAAAGAGGAGGAGAAGGCTGATGAAAGACCCTCGAAAGAGCCTACGCAGCCAAATGAAATGGAGGGGTTTGTTGTAGGGGATGTAATAAACAATGCAATGCCGATACGCTCTAACGGGACTAAGTACTACATCCCGGAGAGCTTCTACAAAGGCTTGTACCCATCGTATCCTGGTGGAGGAGGAGTTGTTTACTCCGGTTCTCTGGCCCATAGGCTTTTTGAGGTGTCACAATGGGTTCACATATTCCCTATTGATGATGTGTACCTGGGCATGTGCTTAAAAAGACTAGGGGTCTCCCCTATCCACCACCCTGCCTTCCTCACCTTTGACTTCCCCAAAGAAGAGTCCAAGGATCCCTGTGCAAACCACACCATCCTCCTCGTGCACAAGCGCAGCCCAGCTGAAATGTTCAGACTTTGGAATGAAACGTCGATGCCCAGCTCCAAATGCAGAAATGCAACACTGAGAGTCAAACCTAGAGTTGATTGACTGAAATGGACTAAATCCAAGTCTCAACAGGTTTTTTTGTTAGACTAATGCAAGTTCTCACCCAGCAGGTTTAAATGACCTGTATTTAAATGACAAATGCTCATAAAGTACTGTATGTTGTGTGTCTTAAACCAGCTATTGGCTTACTTCCTCAAAACTTGAAAAGCTTTTCTGCTGTTATGCATTGCATGGTGTGTTGTATTAATTTTGAGTTCATACTTGAGGCTAATTGCTATGTAGTTTTAAATCTTTGTAACATTTGTTTTTATTTTTTTATCTTTGAAATCATTTTGCTGCTTCACAAAGGGGTTATAAATATTGTACTTTTATAAAAATATGTGTTATAAAGTTATCTCACTTCTAGTTCTATGGGTCAGTTACTAGATGCTCATTTTTTTGTCCGGATTTTTAAACTTATTCAGAAATACACTAGAAATGCAGTTCAAAGTCTATTTGTAAAGCACCAAACAGATCAATATTTAAGTCCTTTTTTAATATAAATTCTTCTCCCGGCCCAGTAGGTGGCAATATGCTCAATTAATGTAAATCACCAAAAACAAAATAATGTGAAACTGAAAGGGGAGTTTAACAGTAAAAAAGGGCATAAATATTGATCTGTATCTCACCACACCTATGAACATTACATTTATATAGCGCTTTTCTAGACACTCAAAGCGTTTAACATAGTATAGGGGGAATCTCCTCAACCACCACCAGTGTGCAGCATCCACCTGGATGATGTGACAGCAGCCATAGTGCACCATTATGCTCACCACACACCAGCTATTGATGGAGAGGAGAGTTTTAGAGCCAATTTATGGGTGGAGATTATTAGGAGGCCATGATTGATAAGGGCCCATGGGATTTTTAATGACCACAGAGAGTCAGGACCTCGGTTTAACGTCTCATCCAAAGGACAGTGCCTTTTTACAGTATAGTGTTCTCATCACTATATTGGAGCATTAGGACCCACACAGACTGCAGGGTGAGCACCCCCTGCTGGCCTCACTAACACCTCTTCCAGCAGCAACCTTAGTTTTCCCCAAGAGATCTCCCATCCAGGTGCTGTTGGGCAAGTGGTGTAAAAGTCTCATTAAAAGCTGAAATTCCTGAAAAAAGAAATGTTGGCATAAGTAGTTTGGAATAGTCTATTATTATTATTTTTTAAATAAGCAGTGAAACAATTTTGTTTTAAAATTATTAATATCTGAAAAACATTTCTTCACTAAATCAAAGGCAGGTGTTGTAAATTACATGCAGGTAGCCAAAATGATTTTCAATGATATCTGATATTTTGACATTTTTATGAAAAGACACATTTTATTCAGGTCAAATGGAGTAACCCTAAAAAATGTCTTGAAATATTCATGATATTTGTAAAAAAAAAAAAAAAAAAAAAAAAAATTGGTATATATATATATATATATATATATTGGTAACACTATGAAGCCTATATTTATAATGCATTTGTAATGGTTAATAATACGCCTTATAATATGTTATAACTTTTCATAAATAATTGTAATCACAAGTGTAGTACATTATTACCTATTCATAGTTATACCTCCGGTTATTTTGCATTATAACATGACCAACATCAAATTTTATCTGCAGAAGTTATGTGCTATATACACCGATCAGCCACAACATTAAAATCACCTGCCTAATATTGTGAAGGTCCCCCTCGTGCCGCAAAAACAGTGCCAACCTGCATCACAGAATAGCATTCTGAGATTATATTCTTCACAACCCAATTGTACGGAGTGGTTATCTGAGTTACCGTAGACTTTGTCAGTTCGGACCAGTTTCCGTCCACAGAACTGATGCTCACAGGATGTGTTTTGTTTTTGGCACCATTCTGAGTAAATTCTAGAGACTGTTGTGCGAGAAAATCCCAGGAGATCAGCAGTTACGAAAATACTCAGACCAGCCCATCTGGCACCAACAATCATCCATGCGATTATCTAATCAGCCAATCATGTGGCAGCAGTGCAGTGCATAAAATCAAGCAGATACTGGTCAGGGGTTTCAGTTAATGTTCACATCAACCATCAGAATGGGGAAAAAATGTGATCTCAGTGATTTTGATCATGGTATGATTGTTGGTTCCAAGGCAGGCTGGTTTGAGTTCAGTGCCAAGTGCTCAGACACAGCTAGTCTCAAAGATGCCCAAATGATGACTTGGGCCCCCTTTCTCACCTGACTTAACCTATTGAGAACCTGTGGGCCCTTCTCAAACGTGAGATTTACAGTGAGGGAAGACAATACACCTCTTTAAACAGCATTTGGGAGGCTGTGGTTGCTGCTTCAGCGAAAGTTGATCGAGAACAGATCAAGAAACTGACAGACTTCATGGATGGAAGACTCATGGCAGTTATTGAAAGAAGGGTGGCTATATTGGTCACTGAATATTTTTGAAAGGCCAAAAATTTTGTAATTTTGTGTTACTTATTTGTTGCACCTACTCTAAAAATTGAGAATAAACAATTGAGTTGGGAGAAATTATTTTTGTAATTTAGTTGCCTAATAATTGTGCACACTTATTCCCCTGAGAAAGACAAAACTCACTTTTTGTTTGTTAAACATTCAGGTTTGAGGTTCAATAACATTTTGGATTGTCTGAGAGCATTGTGTTTGTTCAACAATAAAATGAATCCTCAGGAATACAATTTGCCTAATAACTGGGCACGCAGTGTATATATATTTTTTATTAAGCCTATGTTTGACTTAAATTATACCACTGGGCAAAATTACATGGGGAATTTCTTAATGTCTCAATTTTTCATTGTGAATGTGTTCCTTTGTATTTTTATATCACTTCCATTATATAAGCTTGACTTACAATGTAAAATTGTATGTTACAATTTTTATGTTATTGCTGTTTATAAAAAGACTTTGCTTTTGAAACATTCACATTTTTAAAGTGAAATTGGAGATTTATGGTCAAAAAGGACTTAAACGTTGATCTTTTTCTCACTCACACCTATCATATCTCTTCTGAAGACATGGATTATTTTTATGCTACCTTTATGTGCCTTTTGGAGGTTCAAAGTTCTGGTCACCATTCACTTGCATTGTATGGACCTACAGAGCTGAAATATTCTTCTAAAAATCTTCATTTGTGTTCAACAGAAAAAAAGTAATATACATCTGGGATTGCGAGGGTGAGTAAATGATCAGAGAATTTTCATTTTTGGGTGAACTATCCCTTTAATACCTTTAACTTGATGGTTACACCACTTGACATTTTAAGTTATAAAAAAAAAAAAAACCCCTTGTCAATTGTCCATGACCCTTATATCGATCATTTTACTGTGAATCTACTACTATTGTCAGATGTCATTCTGATATATACATTTTATTTGATTGACAAATGTAGGGGAAAAAAATGAGCTTACAAAAGTATTAAAGTTTATAACAATAGCTTATTTACAATTATGATACACAATCAGTTTCTTTTTAACAAAAAGAAAATGATTTTGTGATTGGAAACACAAATTAAATGTAAAAAAAAACAACCTAATTCCAGCCCTGAGTCTCACGCATCACTGTGGTATTATTCAGGTTTTAAAGCGCAGTGAAGGTTGCAATATCGTTGAAATCTAATCTTGGTCATGCTATTGTATACATATCCAGTATTTTTGCAATTACAGGTCATTTTTTGTTCTTTCTTCATCTTCCTCCTCTTTATTTTCCTCATCACTCTCTTCCTCACTCTCGCTGTAGAGAACCGTGGCACGATTGTTGTTCACAAAGAGATCGCTGTCATCATCCTCGGAGTCGCTGTCACCCTCCTCCGTTTTGCTTTCGCTTTTCTCATTTGTTAATCCCTCGTTCCTCTCGCTGGATGTGCGACCTTCCTGGAATCCTTCTGGCCTGTGTGAAGTGTGACAATACCATTTACTAAACACATTTTAGCTTTTACTTGTTCAACAGATATTGAAAAAGTTAACAGGAATCCTCATTGCCGGGACTAAAAGCAATACTGGAGCAAATATAATATACAGTCATAAAAAGCACTGACTATTGACTATGAGCAATGACCATTTTCACTCATGTTTATACCACTGAATCAGATATTTGATTAAAGGTGAAGTGTCATTTCTGCACCACAAGTGACACCAAACTGAATTGCAAAAATGCCAATGTTACTATGTTGGGCAGGTCAGGATGTTCAAGCAACAGCAATATTTGTAAAGCACCACAACAGATCAATTTGACCTTTTTTACACTGCCCAGTAGGTGGCAATATGCATGAAGAATGTGAATTGCCAAAAACAAAAGAATGTGAAAGTGGAGATTAACAGTAAAAAAGAGCTGAAATACTGATCTGTTTCTCACCTACACCTATCATATTGCTTCTGAAGACATGGATTAAACACCTGGAATCTTATGGATTACTTTAATGCTGCCTTTATGTCCTTTCTGAGCTTCAAAGTTCTGGCAACCATTCACTTGCATTGTATGGACCAACAGAGCTGACATATTATTCTAAAAATCTTCATTTGTGTTCAGCAGAAGAAAGTCATGCACATCTGGGATGGCATGAGGGTGAGTAAATGATTTTCATTTTTGGGTGAACCATCACTTTAATTAAATGGTTTAAAAGATACACAATGGCCTTACCAGACACCAAGTTTCCTCAGGTACTGTATGTGGTCCCGATAAAGAATAGAGCTGATTTCTCCTTTCACCTTTCCACCTTCTTTGATGGGATCAACGATGACAAAGTCTCCTAAAAGAGAGAGGCATCGCATAATTTTTTTTATAGGGCCCTATGATTTCCGCGTTGCGGAAAACACGGACGGAATCACAGAATCCAGTCATAAAAACAGAATTAACTATTAGAATGCAGAATGTCATGGAAATGGACAAATTTGGGATACAATGAATGTATACATGTAATACAAATAATCAAATTAAATTGTGATATGTCCTAGTGTGACCATTAAACCACAAAAAGGCTGAGATTTAATTAAACAAATACCCTTTATGGTCTTATACACAGATCAGCCACATTAAAACCACCTGCCTAATATAGTGTAGATCCCCCTCGTGCTGCCAAAACAGCGCCAACCTGCATCTCAGAATAGCATTCTGAGATGATATTCTTCTCATCACAATTGTACAGAGCGGTTATCTGAGTTACTGTAGACTTTGTCAGTTCGAACCAGTCTGGCCATTCTCTGTTGACCTCTCTCATCAACAAGGCGTTTCCCTCCACAGAACTGCTGCTCACTGGATGTTTTTTGTTTTTGGCACCATTCTAAGTAAATTATAGAGCCTCATGTGTGAAAATCCCAGGAGATCAGCAGTTACAGAAATACTCAAACCAGCCCCTCTGGCACCAACAATCATGCCACAGTCCAAATCACTGAGATCAACAATCATGCCACGGTCCAAATCACTGAGATCACATTTTTTCCCTATTCTGATGGTTGATGTGAACATTAACTGAAGCTCCTGACCCGTATCTGCATGATTTTATGCACTGCAGCCACGTGATTGGCTGATTAGATAATTGCATGAATGATTGTTGGTGCCAGATGGGCTGGTTTGAGAATTTCTGTAACTGCTGATCTCCTGGGATTTTCACACAACAGTCTCTAGAATTTACTCCGAACGGTGCCAAAAACAAAAAACATCCAGTGAGCGGCAGTTCTGCGGATGGAAACGCCTTGAGAGGTCACGTCATCAGAGTTTTCTAGTTTGAGAAATAGACATCTGACAGCTTCATTGAATTCTACCCGCTCAACACCAGTTTCATGTACAACAGTAAAGAGAAGAGTGTTATGGATCTAAACCACATTGAGCTTTTGTGGGATCAGCTAGACTGTAAGGTGCATGAGAAGTGCCCGACAAGACAGTCACATCTATGGCAAGTGCTACAGGAAGTGTGGGGTGAAATGTCACCTGAGTATCTGGACAAACTGACAGCTAGAATGTCAAGGATCTGCAAAGCTGTCATTGCTGCAGGTGGAGGATTTTTTGATGAGAACTCTTTGAAGTTAAGAAGTTCTGAATTTTTTTACAAATTGTAATGGTAATTTTTCACGTTATTAATGTCTTGACTATACATTGTGATCAGTTGAATGCCACTTTGGTGAATAAAAGTACCAATTTCTTTCCATAAGAGCAAAATCTGTACATTATTCCAAACTTTTGGCCCCCATTGTATATCCCCGGAAAAAACGTTAGTGGACCAGTGATTCTCTTACCTTTTTGCCATTTATGAGTTTGCATCTCCTAATTTTCTGTGGCATTGCAAGAATTAATTTGCAAGAACAAATCTACAAATTAGAAAAGAAGCAAATTTGTTGTTTTTTCATTACCCAATTAGCGCTCTTGCCACCTGTGACCTCATTACACAGCATACCTACATGACATGATAGTGGTGTGCCATGGTATTTTTTATTCATAAAAAGTGTGCCATGGCAGAAAAAGGTTGGGAAACACTGCTCTACTGTGCAGCACTGTATTTGAAAAAATAAATACATTAAAAAACAAACTCAAATGTTGTGTTTTGTATTGTGCTGTGAGGATCAGTGTAGAAGCTCTTCATTTAATAAAAATAATTCATTGATATGTTGATATGTAATTGTTCTGTTTTCAGTCTATTAAAATTCTATAAATTCATTTGATTAGACAGTTTTTTAATGATAAAATGTAATGAAACTTTAAAACCCAGAATTCAGAGAAAATAAAACTGAAAACACCGAATTTGGTAAAAAATAAAACAGATTTCATAGGGCCCTTCTTTTAATATCAGAAGAGAGCTGTTCAGCCATGACAATTTGTAGGCAAATCCAGAAGGCTAATCAGCCATGGGTTCCCTCTGGAACTTCTATAGTTTTTTTATAATATTTTATTTTTGTGTGAAAAATAAGGTTTGTGGTAAACATAAAAAAGATACATGGACATTTGTTCAACAACATAAATTAAACAGTCATACCTCAAGCGAGAATTTTGAAGTTGCTGTTTTTTTTATGTTTGTTGCCAATGAGTTGCTAAATAAGGACTACAAATTCCACAAGCATTTAAGTGTACATGCCAGACGAAATGGAAAACCATCATAGTCCATATCTAGCAACTTGTTAGCAACATGCTGTTTTAAAAAACACGACAGCTACAAAATCCACTATTGAGATATGACGGTGTGCAATTTACAGAGCAAAACGTGAAGGTCTCTTTTCACCACAGATCTTATTTTACTCATAAATTCAAAACTGCCATTATAAAAACCCACAGAAAATTCCATACAAACTTACCACGTTTGATCCAGATGTTCTTGCGGAACTTTGTAGGCATGCTGATCAGAAATCTCTCGCCACTGCCGGTCACAGCTTCATGGAGGTTATTGCCGTTACTTCCTAAGACCTGTGTGATACACATGAGATGTACTTAGAGATGTACATTTGCCTTGTCAATTTCTCTCACATCCCAAAATCACAATGCACCCTCATTTTTTCCAATAAAACAATTGTGAACACACAGAATTAAAAAGCATATGCATACAAACATTAAAATTGAAGAGTGTAACTGTGTGTGTTAAAATACTTTTTCCTTTGATTATTGATTATAAATTGATTATTTACTAAATAATCAATTTCTATCAAGAATTCAGGAAATCTAGGTAACTTTTTAGGTAATTTTTGTTTATGAATATGAAACAAATGGATTGTGGTTTCTATAGATTTTTTCTTATAGATAGAATTTCTTTTCATAATAAGAAAAATGTCCTTAAGATTAAAATTATTGCTCAACTTTAAACTGGAAAAACAGTTTTTTTTTGGGATTTTCTCCCCAATTTGGAATGCCCAATTCCCAATGCACTCTAAGTCGTCGTGGTGGCGTAGTGACTCTCCTCAATCCAGGTAGCGGAGGACGAATCTCAGTTGCCTCCGCGTCTGAGACAGTCAATCTGCGCATCTTATCACGTGGCTTGTTGAGCGCGTTACCGTGGAGACGTAGCGCATGTGGATGCTTCTCGC
>NC_059370.1:3581467-3616467 GCF_019703515.2 Myxocyprinus asiaticus | reverse complement strand
GGGATGTCACTTAAGTTCATATGCGTCTAAAGGCAGGTGAGCGAATACTTTTGGCAATATAGTGTAGCAGTCGTGACAGTGATGAGACATATACCAATTTACAATAACATCAAATTAACACAACGCAATTTAAACATCTGTTATACATAATTAAACTCAACTTAAAACATCAAATTAACACAACACAATTTAAGCATCTGTTATACACATAATTACACTCAACTTAAAACATCAAATTAACACAACACAATTTAAACATCTGTTATACGCATAATTACACTCAACAATATACAAATAATAACATACACTGTACAGTATACAATATGCTGTTTTTGTTTGTTTTGTTTTTTTGTTTTTTACTATATAGATACACATTATTCAATAAAAATTAAAAATTAAAATATATATAAAAAAGTATATATATATATATATATATATATATATATATATATATATATATATATATATATATATAGAATGTACAGTATTGTACTGTATTGACATTCAGGCTGTCGGTTGATAGTCAGTTGTTAAGAGAGACATAATATAATAACAGTAATATAATTTATGACAGTCCGGTGTGAGATAAAAGAGTAATAAAGTGCAGGGCTGATGTATTTTGATCGTGGGAGATCAAGAGTTCAGAAGTCTGATTGCTTGGGGGAAGAAGTCCTGATGCTGCGATACAGCCTACCTGATGGTAGCAGTGAGAACAGCCCATGGCTCGGGTGGCTGGAGTCTCTGATGATCCTCCGAGCTTTTTTCACACACCGCCTTGTATATATTTCCTGGAGGGAGGGAAGCTCACCTCCGATGATGTGTTTGGCAGTTCGCACCACCCTTTGCAGTGCTTTGCGGTTGTGGGCGGTGCTATTGCCGTACCAGGCGGAGATACAGCCAGTCAGGATGCTCTCCACAGTGCAGGTGTAGAACCGTGTGAGGATGTGGCGGTTCATTCCAAACTTCCTCAGCCGTCTCAGGAAGAAGAGGCGCTGCTGAGCCTTCTTCACAACGACTTCAGTGTGGACAGACCATGTGAGTTCCTCAGTGATGTGGACACCCAGGAACTTGAAGCTGCTGACTCTCTCCACTGGTGCTCCATTGATGGTGATGGGACTGTGTTCTCTGTCTTTTCTTCTGAAGTCCACCACAAGCTCCTTTGTCTTACTGACGTTGAGGGAGAGGTTGTGCTCCTGACACCAGTGTGTCAGAGTGTGCACCTCCTCTCTGTAGGCTGTTTCATCATTGTCAGTGATCAGACCTACCACCGTCGTGTCATCAGCAAACTTAATGATGGCATTGGAGTTATGTATGTATGTATATATGTATATATGTGTATATATATATATATATATATATATATATATATATATATATATATATACACACACACACACACACACACACACAGTTGTTCTCAAAAGTTTGCACACCCTTGGATAATTGGTAATATATGTACCATTTTTAAAGAAAACATGAGTGAGCTGGAAAAACACATTTCTTTTATTTCGGGATTCATATTCAACTGTAGGTTATAACAGAAAGGCACAATCATAAAACAAAACATGGCAACAAAGAAAAAAATGAAATGACCCCTGTTCAAAAGTCTGCATACCCTTAGTTCTTAATACTGTGTCTTGCCCCCTTTAGCATCAATGACAGCGTGCAGTCTTTTGTAATAGTTGTCTATGAGGCCCCAAATTCTTGCAGGTGGTATAGCTGCCCATTCGTCTTGGCAAAATGCCTCCAGGTCATGCAAAGTCTTTGGTCGTCTTGCATGAACCGCACGTTTGAGATCTCCCCAGAGTGGCTCGATGATATTAAGGTCAGGAGACTGTGATGACCACTCCAGAACCTTCACCTTTTTCTGCTGTAACCACTGGAGGGTCAACTTGGCCTTGTGCTTAGGGTCATTGTCGTGCTGGAAAGTCCAAGAGCGTCCCATGCTCAGCTTTCGTGCAGAAGAATGCAAATTGTCTGCCAGTATTTTCTGATAACATGCTGCATTCATCTTGCCATCAATTTTCACAAGATTCCCTGTGCCTTTAGAGCTCACACACCCCCAAAACATCAGTGAGCCACCACCATGCTTCACAGTGGGGATGGTATTCTTTTCACTATAGGCCTTGTTGACCCCTCTCCAAACATAGCGCTCATGGTTGTGACCATAAAGCTCTATTTTGGTCTCGTCACTCCAAATTACACTGTGCCAGAAGCTGTGAGGCGTGTCAAGGTGTTGTCGGGCATATTGTAACCAGGCTTTTTTGTGGCATTGCCGCAGTAAAGGCTTCTTTCTGGCAACTCGACCATGCAGCTCATTGTTGTTCAAGTATCGTCATATTGTGCTCCTTGAAACAACCACACCGTCTTTTTCCAGAGCAGCCTGTATTTCTCCTGAGGTTACCTGTGGGATTTTATTTGTATCCCGAACAATTTTTCTGGCAGTTGTGGCTGAAATCTTTCTTGGTCTACCTGACCTTGGCTTGGTATCAAGAGATCCCTGAATTTTCCACTTCTTTATAAGTGATTAAACAGTATTGACTGGCATTTTCAAGGTTTTGGATATCTTTTTATATCCTTTTCCAACTTTATAAAGTTCCATTACCTTGTTACGCAGGTCTTTTGACAGTTCTTTTCTGCTCCCCATGGCTTAGTATCTAGCCTGCTCAGTGCATCCACGTGAGAGCTAACAAACTCATTGACTATTTATACATAGACACTAATTGCAATTTAAAAAGCCATAGGTGTGGGAAATTAACCTTTAATTGCCATTTAAACCTGTGTGTGACACCTTGTGTGTCTGTAACAAGGCCAAACATTCAAGGGTATCTAAACTTTTGATCAGGGCCATTTGGGTGATTTCTGTTATCATTATGATTTAAAAAGGAGCCAAACAACTATGTGATAATAAATTGCTTCATATGATCACTATCCTTAAATAAAAGACAGTTTTTTTTGCATGATCAGTCATATTTTCAAAATCAATGCCAAAATTTCTGACAGGGTATGCAAACTTTTGAGCACAGCTGTGTGTGTGTGTGTGTGTGTGTGTGTGTGTGTGTGTGTGTATATATATATATATATATATATATATATATATATATATATATATTTGTCAACAAACATTTTTGTCTGTAATTTTGTTAATGATATAAACACTGTTAACACACTCAATGACCTGTTTAATTGTAAGTGTCAGAAAGAGGGTAGAAAATGGTTGTGGAAATTAAAGGTGCACATAGAAATTTTTTTCCTATTACAAAGTTTTCTTCCTTATGAAATTAATAGTAATTTTGAAACATATGTATAAAATCATGAGCACACACATGAGATGAGGACTCTAGTCATATCAGTAACCTTATAAAAGCTGTTTTATTCTACATGGGGCAGGGGCGCCCTTATGGGGGCTGCCATTTAGAATCACATGACCAGCTGATACTACTCGCTTAACCTCAGTAACCATATTGTTATTGGACACTTTCACTCTTGGATTAAATTAATCATGGCTGAATGTGAATAGTGAATTTCTACAATGGCATCTGTGACTAAAAACTATTGATTTGGAATGATGCTGCATCCACACCAATAGGTGTCACTGTAAGTCCAAGATGACACAAACAAAAAAAGCTACTGAGGGTGAATTCCAAATAGCGTTTTTGCACCCTTAAAGGGCACTGTGGGAAGAGGTGTTCCAAACGAAAGTGGGCAACTCAAGGCCTCCACGTAGGGCCCGTCCTCAAGGCCGTTAGCGAAGGATACATGCGACTGTCACTTCGAGAAAATAATTTTACCATTTATGATCACGTGACCCTGGGTGGTGTGTCCTCGGGATATATTTTAAAGCAAGGTTGTCGATCAGAACATGTTCAAACGCTCAGGCAAGCGCTAAAGCCCTTTTATAACAGATACTTCTCCTCCGCTGTTTGCATTCGTCCTCATATGTAAAATAGTAGACAGACATAAGCAAAGAGATACTCGAAAAATGGAGTACATTTTTTCCTGTAGGCTAGTCTAAACCATGTGGTTTATTATTATTTATTTATTATTAAGACCTCTCGTGCACCAAATAACTTTCGGCGGGAAACGTTCATTCATGTATTTTATATACATTTATGTACAGATGTACATTTTACTATTATTATTAAAACAGCAACAGTAAGCAATTTTTTTTTCTCCCCTTTTTCTCCCCAATTTGGAATGCACAATTCCCAAAGTGCTCTAAGTCCTCTTGATGGCATAGTGACTCGCCTCAATCTGGGTGGTGGAGGACGAATCTCAGTTGCCTCCGTGTCTGAGACAGTCAATCCACGCATCTTATCACGTGGCTTGTTGAGCGCATTACTGCGGAGACCTAGCACACGTGGAGGCTTCACGCTATTCTCCGCAGCATCCACGCACAAATCACCATGCACCCCACCGAGAGCGAGAACCACATTATAGTGACCACGAGGTGGTTAACCCATGTGACTCTACCCAGCATAGCAACCAGGCCAATTTGGTTGCTAAGGAAGCCTGACTTGAGTCACTCAGCACGCCCTGGATTCGAACTTGCGACTCCAGGTGTGGTAGTCAGCGTCTTGCTGAGCTACCCAGGCCCCCAACAGTAAGCAATTTTAAATAATACACAAAAGGCAATGTTTGAAAAAAAACATATGACAAAAAGTATATTTATTTATTTTTAACAACAAATTAACAGCAATTAAGAGATTCCTGTTGTTAAAACAGCTGCACTGCATTGTCATGGTAACCTTTCAGGCAAAGATAAAGTGGAAGTGACGTATGTCTTTCAATACTCCCTTCGTCAACGGTGTTCCAAATCGGCCATATATGAGACATCCTTCAGAGTTCCCACTTCAAGGGCTCTGCTCTTTGGAGGGAGAAGGGCATAGGGATGCTCACTTCTGTTTGGAATTCGCCCTGAGTGCACCTTTATATTTCAGCTATTTTTGGTGCAATAATCCTTGACTAAATTTATTAGAGAACTTCATGGAGGAAAAAGAAAAAAAAAACTAAAATGCTACAAAAAAAAATGATATGCATGTGGTGCTAACATAAAGTGCATGCAAAACACAGCAGGTTCTTCATTTGTGGAGCAGTTTCATCAGGGTTTGCAGGTTACTAACATACATTTCAACCAAAATTGTCATGCTTTATGTTTAAAGAGAAGTAGCTCATAAGTTATTTAAAATGCAACAACTGTTCAAAAATCTCCCAAACAGATGTGTGTTTAGCTTGCATATTCTAAAAATATCTTGCACAGTCATTAACGCGGATTTGAAAAAATGCTTATTGTTTTGCTGTACATCTGTTTTTGATTTAACCATTGTTCTGTGTCGTGAGTTCGTCCGTTCAAGCAATCGCTACTGAGAGCATTTGTTTGCTTTTCATTTGCTGAAACGGATCTTTGATTTTGGAAAGCTCATTACTGATGTAGTGTGTGTGTACAGCAAGCGCTAGATTCACAATTCTCACACTTTTGCAACAGTGAGTAAATAACATCATTAAATGCTGCATCGGCTCTACAGTTACACTAAAGCCCCAGTGAAAAGAGACGTGCTTCTCACACCTCTCAAAGATATACATTCACATAAACACATCAGTGATTCTGCTGGTCGTTATCTGTCAATTAGTTTTAAAGCAGGATAAAGATGAAAAAAATGGACTTGGACTTCAGTCACACCAACACACAGTCTGGAGACTGATTTGCAAAAATGTTTATTGTGTGCAAAGCTGCTTTGCAGGAGCCCAAAGACTATTAGAGCCCTTGTTTAATGGTGGTATTTGTCATAACTCAGTTATTGAAAACAGCTTTGCAATTGTGGGTGGAAATTTGTGTACGGATTCTACCGAGTCTGGCCAATATACTCTATTGAGTTGAGGAAGGCATAACATGTAAGACATAAGAATACATAAAAATGAAGACATAAAAATATACAACCTCAGCTTCAAGTAGCTTAAGTTTCAAACAGAGTAAAATCAATAGGATATTCTGGCAATTTTATTTTATTTTGAACTTCAAAGAGAGTCGAATAAACCTTTACATTTGGAGCAGGAACTGAATGCAGGTAACTTTTCCTTCAGAACACTTTGAAATGATTTTTGTGGATCATTTCTTGGTAATCCAACAGTCAACCCACCCAGTGTGCAGTCTGAAATACCATTACCTGTGGGTGAAACGCTACTCACTTTTCCTCCTGAAGGTGGGGCTAATGAGCACGAGTGGTGTGTTGATTTCTGGTTCTGACGATCCACCGTGACTGCCGGTTTCAGACATGCCATGATCACCACACAGCACCAACAAGTTGGGCAATGTTCCTTCAGATTCCTGAAACACACAAATAGTCAATTACATGACATCACCTGATTTTACAAATTACACATTTAAGCCATCGCACCACTGAATTTCAAAGCACAAACTACAGTATTTACTACTATTAATGGTATTAATAAACAAATCACTAATTCGTTTAATAAACTATTAATAACAACAAATAATAACTATTAATAAACTATTTTCAGCCACATCTGGGTACATCTGTGTCTCCATTGTGCCAAAATGGCAACAGTACTTTACTTGTATTAATTAATGCACACAGTTATTATTTCTGAAATGTCATTCAGGCTTGATAAATCACTGCAAAATTTAATCTATTTGCAGTGACACTGACCTTGAAGGATTTTTCCTGGTTCAAAACAAGTTAAACTCAATCGGCAGCAATTGTTTCTAAAGTACAGCCACAAGACCAGCCTGATTTCATGGAAATTGTGTGGCTGTGGCGCAATTTTTGCAAAAAATGATACTATGAGGGAGTTCTGAGGTGAAATGTCCACTTTGTTTCCCTAAAAACGAGTTTAATGTTCTCCCAAACAGATTAGGTTTTAATGTTAATGCTCTGTCAAGTTTTAAATCAACAAAGGTGACTGTTAGATAACCTCGCTACCCTAAATCTTAAACCTAAACCTAACCGATACTGTCATAAAAGCAAATGCAAGATGAAAAACACAATTGCTGAAGCAGACACTGATTTGTGGTGATTCTATGACACTTTCGTCTCACATGTCGACGCACATGCTCTTCAGGACTCGTACCCTGCTCCTTTACATCACAAGTGCAACGCTCTTTCAATTGAGCTAATGCTCAATTTGATCACACTCAAACAGCTTGTAAATGTAGTTGGTTATGTAATGCAAATATTAAAATGTGTCACCTTACAAGTCATGCACTACAGTAAAAGTGTTTTAATGTCATAAGATAGCATTTTGTGATGAACAGGGTGAAAAGTAAATGTTTATGAACTGATAATCTGCTGTTTTACCTCGTGATTTGTGTGAAAGTGAATAAAAGTGATTGTCGTTGTAGCGCCTACAGTGTTCATATCACCAGAAATCAGCTGATACGTATAACGAGCCCAATAATTTTTTTTTTGTTGCAAAAATGTAGGTATAGTACCATGATTCTGATTGAGACCAGGTTGCACAGGATGGAAACATTATATCTGTTAACCGGCTTTTAGTATGACAAAATCAGAGATTTTCCATCTTTACAGCATTTACCAGATTACATTGTATTATGTCGTCATGACAACAAAGTTGTAATATTGACTTTAACTTTACACAGATAAGGTTAGCAGGCAATTTTATCACACTAAACCACACTGACACATATACATTGTTTACGTCTTATGGCTATAATGTTTAAACATTTTAATGTTTATAGACTGGCTCCATTCACTTCCATTGTAAGTGCCTCACTGTAACTGCCACTTTTTTTTTTTTTTACGGGGGACGAGTTCAAATAATTTGTTTGTGGTAATCAGCAGTAAGCCAACAAATTTGGGCAGCATAATTAATAGAAGTAAAATGGAAAATGCGCTATGACCTTTAATTATTCAACAGCAGCTGTGATTCAATTAAATAAATAGTATGCTTGCGCTGCTCACTTCAAAGTTTACATGGGCTGTAACTCCATCTCGTGCTGCACAGAGTAAAAGATGTTCTCCGAGTTTGGTTTAGTCTGCTTACGTGCACTGAGCGCATCACATTTAAAGTGCTCCTGATTCACTTTAATTTCACTTTAATATACAAATACAGATAATATACACTTTGGCACTGGGTATTTGTGGACAGAGGAGGAGATGTTAAAATGAGGAGCACATTATACAGCTGTTGTGAATTCAGCTACACATAGAAACTCTTAATTCAGATTTCTGTCAAAATAAAAGCTCGATGGTTTAGAATTCCTTGGTTTAACTGGACTGCAAAATAATGCCCCGTGTAAGAACTTTATTACAGAAATATATTATTACTGTATAAATAATAAATATAATATTACAATATTTAATATTCATGTTGCCTGGGTTCCCAAAAAATAATGATGATGAATAGTGGGCTGAGACCCAATCATTAAGTGGATAAAAACAGGTATATAATGGCAGGTAATGTGAACATGAATTTGTTTTTATTATTATTTATTTACATTTTTCGTTTGTTTGTAGCTGAAGTGAGAAAAGGTCTGAGTTTGATTCTTTTTAAGAGCACTCAAGTGTGAACCCTCAAAGAGTTGACAAAGTCTTTATGGCAGTAAAGCATGGGAAAAACATTTTGGTCAAAAGGAATCACTAACTAGTTTTTTTGTTTATCACATCACAGTTCAAATGCAATCGCAATATTTTTCAAAATAACTGCAATATGCCTTTTTATCTAAAACTTGCAGCCCGAACAAAAATGCTGTCGATTAAGCTTAATTTGTACTGAAATGAAAATATTCCTTTAACACAGTTAGCATGCCACAAATTATTCATTAAATGAAGACCTCAAAAACTGACAAGATTACATTTGCAGATCTGACCGACACATTTGTTGGTGAAAATGTATGCATCTATATGATGAATGTATTCATGTTTGTGTGTGTTTGTGTGTGTGCGTAAGAGAGAAAAAGAAAGTGGGGTGTGGGAGAGAAGTTGAATTGCTCTCCTCTCCACTGGAGCAAATCGCAGTGATTTTAACGCTAAGCCGCGGGGACAAGTCTCTCTCTCTCTCTGTCTCTCTGTCATGAGGGATGTGTGGCCGATTAGCTCTGTTTCACATCAAAGAGTCTCCCAGTGTGTCGAGGCCATCTGATTCCCTCAGTGGAATCTCTGAGGTCATACACACACAGTAACGCACACTAAACAGCGGCTCTCACACACTTCCAAGGCCTCATAGCGCTACGCTAACAGCTGCCTGGCTGTCGCTCCAAACCTTCTCACTACGCTAATGATGCTACGCTCACAAGTCCTCTTCTCTGCTCGCGGCCGTTCAAATTTTCATGAGTTAGTTAAACGTATGCTAATGACTACCCTTCCTCCCCACCTCAGTTAATGTTCGCTAATGGCTAGCCCCGCGAATAAAGCTATTCGAAAACGCTGCCTCACTGGCTATTATCCACAAGTATTGGTGGATTACAGTATAGAAAAATAATAGCGTGCATTGACAGGTGTGATTTAAACCATGCCTGCTGGAAAAAACAAACCATAAATCTGCTAAGGAAAATGTTAACCTTGCAACTGACCAACACTTCACTGTCAAGTAACAGCTAAACTGTCACTCGTGTCATGCTCAAGAATATAACAACCAAAGGCTTCAATGGTTAACCCAATATCAATGCTTGGATATCCAAGCATTGATATTGTAATTCTATTTTCTTCTCCTCTTTGAACATGTTTTTAGGGAGCCACTGGTTACAAAAATGATGATTTTTATGCATGTTTTTGTTTTGGGTTGAATTAAAAAAAAAAAAAAATGTTTATGAAATAACACTGCTGTATATCCACTGCACTCTATCGGGTCTTTTTGACCCAAAAATAATTTTAAAAGGGTTAAAATTAGAATTGCAAAAAGAACCATTATTTCCTATGATATAAAAAAATACGTATTTATTTAGGTGTAAAACTGAGTTAACCTTTGACGTGAGAATATAGCAGCATATAGTAGCTAGATACATTCAGCAGTGTTTCGATGGTGACTTAATGGCCATGAAGTGACATTTACAACGCAACAACGATTCTAGAAGAAGAGTTCCATTGTAAAATCTTTGCTTTGAATCACAGGACAACACAACGCAAAGACTAGTTGGACAACTCTAACCAGAATTTAACTGGCTTAAAATACCATGAGGGGGTCTGTGGGGGTGTCCCATTCAACAGTGCCTGTTAGTGTGTAGTGGCAGTTTTGGGGCACTTAGTTTCCTGCTGTGTGCCTGAAATAAGCCTGGTATCAGACTCCAGTACGGTAATGGAGATGGATGAGTCTCTGGCTGTAAACGAGAGTTCATACCACTCCGACATACTGAGGATACAGACTCTCTGCTGAGAGTAATGGGGTTAAGAAAAAACAACGGGGAACAAACCAAGCAAACTAACATGATGTAACAATATACATGTTTCTTTCTATTTTCTTTAAAAAGTGATATACTGTGTTTCCCTGGATGTTTGCTGTTACCATAGAAAATATATTCAAAAACGAAAGCTTTCCCCATCAGTCAATGCTAGAAAGCTTAAAGCAAAACAAAACTCAAAAGAAAATTCTATCAAAAAGATAAAAAATACTAACATCAAACAGCCATTGGGAATTCCCATAAAAAGTTGAAAGTTTCCGACTTTATTGCGAGAAGGCAACGAGTGTGTTCTGAGAGGTGTGTGAATTTATCTTAGTGTTTTGTTGGCCGCTCGGACACAGATGTGATTGAATGGAGCACAGTGGTAAAGCAGGAATTGGCCATTATGTGAAAGCGCTAAAGTGATTTCTGACTTCAGGAAAGAGCTATCTGCTTTAAGACAAGAGGAGAGAACAGCAGGAAAAAACTGGAAAAAAAAAGTTAAAAAAATAAAAAATAATAATATGCCACCTTCACATATCTGCGGGCAGCTTTCAAAGGAACCTTGAAGAATAGCACCTCTGTAATGTTTCAAGTTCACATGAAATCATGTTACAGGCCACATTAGTCTTTCAGTTCTTAACACTTCCTTACGAAGGTTATGAGTTCCAGACAAGTACATTGAAATGACACAGAAAAGAAAAAACAGAGAATAAGAGAGTCAGAGAGTAATATAGAGACTGAGGGGAAATGTGTATAAAAGAGTAAAAGCTGTAAATCTGTGAGGGGATTTCAGAGGCATAAAAACCAAACCCAGAGACTTCAATCGAGGTTTGATCATTGTTTTGCCACTTACACATTCAAAGTGATTCTCCTCAAAGCACCAGTGTGAAACGTTCCAGATTCATTGTTGAAATATTCAGGAAATCGGTTAGGAGTTTCCTCACGAGACACTTTAATACTGTGCTTTTTCATTATAGAAGAGATGTGATAGAAGCCAAGCTGGTTAGTTCTCCTTAAAATTAAGATTCTATCACCATTTCCTCACCCTCATGTGTTTCAAACCCATATGACTTTCTTTCTTCCAGTGGAACACACAATGAAATGTCAGACAGTGTTAACGCTGCTGTTTTCCAATCAATGGAAGCATAGAGTGAACAGGAGCTTTCAAGCTTAATTATTATTATTATTATTTTTTTTTTTTTAATGACTTTAGCAATATATTCAAAGTCTTCCCAAGCCATATGATAGCGTTGTGTGAGGAACAGAGAGAGTGTCTCTCAAATCTCATTCACACTTCCTCATATTCAAACGTGGTCTGTCCCGTTCCATTACAACTAACTGGTGTAACTGATAGCAAACCTGGCAATTGAATTACTTTGATTCACCAAGTTTGAAAATGTGCAAACGCAAATAACATTTGAGACCGTGGAGGGCAAGATTTTCAGAGAATAAAGGCTGAAATTGCTGTCTGTTCCTCACACAAAGCTTTCATATGGCTTCAGAAGACTTGGACTATACTTTATGTTTATTATGCTTTATGTTCTTTTTGGAGCTTGACAGTCCTTGATCACAGTACAGTATGATTTAATTGATGGAAAATAGCAGCATCAACACTGTTCAGAATTTCCACATCAAAAATAACAGCATACAGTAAGATCTATTAACTTGATTAACTTGTGCGGTAGCTCACCTGATAGCATTGGACTTTGGACTCGGGAGACAGAGAGGACACTATCGGTTTGGTTTATTTGTTGTTTAGGTTAGGCAGGCAAGTTTTACTTATTTAAACCTCCATCTTCTAATTGATGAAAATGTAAGAGTAAATGATGAATTATTCCTTTAAAATTCAATTCCATGAAAAGCCATTGAGTGAAATGCAGAGCTCCTTAAAAGGACTGCATTACAAACCTTGACTCAGTATTTTTGAGATAGGAGCTCAACCCATCATGCTCTAAATTGTACTGAAAATAGAGACCTGCATTTCCAAAGAAACGGCATAGGGTATTAAAATGACTTGACAAAGGCATTGGGGTACATAGTTTTATTCATGCAAAGGTCTTCGCAATGCACATTATTTGTCCAAGGAAGATTATGTTGTTCACATAATGAATTCTGTCCTCACTAGAGAAAAAAAAAAAAAAAAAATATATATATATATATATATATATATATATATATATATATATATATATATATATATATTTTTTTTTTCTTTTTTTTTTTTCTAAAATCGATATAATAGTTGGCTTAAATGAACAATAGTTGGAGTGTTGTCTCAGCAACTGCTCTTAAAGGGATAGTTGACCCAAAAATACTAATTCTCTCATCATTTACTCACCCTCATGCCATCCCAGATGTGTATGACTTTCTTTCTTCAGCAGAACACAAACAAAGATTTTTGGAAGAATATTTCATCTCTGTAGGTCCATACAATGCAAGTGACAGGCCTATGCAGCTCCAAAAATCACATAAAGGAAACATAAAAGTAATCCACAAGACTCAAGTCGTAAATCTTTATCTTCAGAAGCAGTATAATAGGTGCGGGTGAGAAACAGATCAATATTTAAGTCCTTTTTTTACTCTAAATCTCCACTTTAACTTTAAATTTCAGATGTGGAAGTTAAACTAAACAGGCACCACATGTGACTTTCAGATGTAAAAGTGAAAGTTAAAGTGGAGATTTAGAGTATAAAAAACAATTCTCACCCACAACCTATTATATCACTTCTGAAGACATGGATTTAAACACTGGAGTCGTATGGATTACTTTTATATTTCCTTTATGTGATTTTTGGAGCTACAAAGGCCTGTCACTTGCATTGTATGGACCAACAGATCTGAAATATTCTTCTAAAAATCTTCATTTGTGTTCTGCAGAAGAAAGAAAGTCATACACATCTGGGATGGCATGAGGGTGAGTAAATGATGAGAGAATTAGTATTTTTGGGTGAACTATCCCTTTAAGAGCAGTCGCTGAAACAACACTCCAACTATTGTCCATTTAAGCCAACTATTATATCGATTTAAATAAAAAAAATAAAAATAAAAAAAAAGTAAATAATGACAGAATCTTCATTTTTGGATGAACTATTCCTTTAATGCCATAGTGAAAAGTTTGCCCACTCGAGCAAAAATGAGGGACAATAGGTGTCCCTAAGGAATGTCTTCATTTTGGCCAAAATACAGGGTGTCCTGGCTAAAACAGGCAATTTGGTAACCCTAGATCCAACACAATGGCCAAAAATGTCCATCTCAATGTGCATGGCTGGAGTAGCAGTGCTTTAAAGTTGATGTACTAAAAGATGAAGAGAGAAAACTGGTCATTGTTGTGGATACTGGGTACAGAAAAGACCAAGACAACAGAGCTACATTCCCAAACAAAGTGGTTTATTTATATACAAGAGGTAGATGTAGTAAATGGAGAGTAATGTGCAACAGGTGAAAATGTGGAGTATTTACAATATTCACAGTACTGATAGACAAAGGGGGAAAAGGGATGTGAGTGGCGCCAAATCAAAGAACAAAACAAAACCACCCGCTAACTTTACCCCAATCCTTCTAGAATGACTAACAAAAGAAAATGTGAAACACAAAATCATTCTTCAGCGCCAAGACGCCCTTACTAACAGTGGCGTAGCCAAGGGTGGGCCGGGCCCACCCAAATTACACCCGAGCCCACTCAGAACATTAGAGATTCAAATATATATTCATGAAATAGTTTAAAACTGCATAAATTCTGATTTCTGAGAGAACTTTTTGAATGCACCGCTTCTCTGCTGTTAAGGAAAATATGGTAAAAATAAAAAAAAATAAATGTGGGCAAAAACTTGGCCCATCCATTTTTATTGAGGCCCACCCAAAAGTAATTTCCAGGATACGCCTTTGCTTACTAATCTACTCTGCCTAAAACAAACACAAAACTTAAAAGGGGTGGTACTCACTCCTTACCTAGTGTTTCTAATACAAAAACGATTTAACTACATGTGCACCATGTAAGTCAAGTGACATTCTTACCTGTTGTCTTTTCCCGGTTTTAACACACATAAATGTCACAGTTATGGAACGATGAATGAACAATAACAATGAGTGCACAACAACAGGACAGCACAACGATACACAGCGAACATTTACAATTTTAACAAGAGCAGATAACGAACAATTGCGTGGTCCAAAGCGGAGCCAACAACAGACTGTTGACAATGTGTTTTTGACGGGGTTTTAAACAGGCGGGGTGACGGCGGATTGGCGGAGGTAGGGTGAGGACGTCAGACCGGTAACAATGATTGACGCTTCGATGATCCAATGGCAAGTGTCTGTGAGCATGATAGGAGGAGACGGGGAGAGAGAGCCCAACACAACAACAAACCAAAACACAGACACATGTATGGGACATAACGTGCCACATGGTCTTTGGGACAGGCCGGGTTCAGGATTAAACGGGCTTCTATCCCCCACTCACACTGAAATCATCAAACAGGAAACATGAGCACTTCCTCTCTGGATACTTCAAAAAGCCCAAATAAAGGCAAATAAGAGATTTGCATAAAATTATACAGTGTAGACACAAGTAAATCAGTGTGGGTGAATTTATAAAAGCATGGCCCAATTTACAGCCTCAAATCTCCTCTTCACAGGGGGGATATCGGACGGGAAAAGAAGGACAGGAAATTAAAGCATACTATTATATTCAGATTCTCAAAAGTGTTGTAATTTACACAACATGTATTAGTTTGAGTGCATAACGGGCTATAATCCAAATTTCCGAATAGCTCATTTGGGGTCCTATGTCCACTTATGGCCCTAAAGAGTAGCAGGACAGAGTGAAGGCCAGAGACTGTAGACGAGCTCTTCTTTTGTGCCAAGGCTGAAATCGCTAGCGTCATTGAAGGGATTTGGTGCACGGACACAAAGAGATTGAGAGATTGTTCTGTTATAGGAGAGAAATGACTCAATGAGTTCATCTCTGAGGCTGTCTGAAGAGCGCGGGAATATATCAGGGGAGAGAAAGAGAGAATGATGTAGTATAATGAGATGAACCGCACCAAACTAGAGCGAACCACTGCCAATACAGGAGCATGCTGTAGTGTTTCCTGCAATACTGTTCAACAGCACCACAGCAAAAGACACGATGTTTCATCTGACTGAGAGCTTGTAGTTTGAAATGAATGTGAAGAGAGAGAAACACTGGGCGGTGCAAAATTAAACACTCACTCAGAAATAAAACAAAATATGTATAAAAAAAAAAAAAAAAAAAAGAAGAAGAAAAGAGAAAAGACAAAGACTGGTTGCCACAAAATAATACAAAGGCAAATAAATAAATAGACAAACAAATCTTTCTATAACATTGTCCTAACTGGTTGTACACAAAAAAAAAAAAAACACAAAAAAAAAAAAAAAACAGCACAACCAGTAAAGTCCTATTCATGAACACACTAGGGCTGCAACAACTAATCGATAAAATCGATCATTATCGACAACAAATTTAATAATCGATTAGTTGGATATTTGCGGTAAGAATGGAGAACCTCCGTAAGTGAAGTCACTTTACAGCCCAGTGAAAATGTGTTGCATGATGAGACTCGTTTGAAAAACAACGGAGACAAGTTGAAGTGGAAAAAACACGACCCAAGTTGCCCAGCGCACGAGAGCACTTTATAAATACTTCAAAGAAGATCATAATAAGCACATAGTTCAATGTGGAGCGGTTGCTGTGTCCAGGGCCATATTAAGGTGCTCCGGGGCCCCGGGGCTTAATGTTTTGCTGGGCCCCAGTCAGCCATCAGAGCAGGGGGTGGGAGAGGTGGAACGTTCGCACTCAATCACCATGCGCTATACGGACAGATTTAAGCACTGCGCACCTCTGTGTTTACATGCACGCCTTCCTGAGAATGTCGACGGAGGAGCTTAAGCCCTGGTAAGCCCGTGCGTGGCACTAGCTGCGTTGACAGAGTGATTGTGCTGTTTGATGCACTTAAGAGTTGTTTCTTCTTTAACTTACATTTTACTGCTATTTTCTATGTTTTATAACGTATGCATCTTATGAGATCAAAATCAGGTGTGTATTGCCGGGTATTTCACAAAACTGTTTGTCTTTACCACAAGCGAGTCTCCATTAAATTTCACCGAGCAAGCGAGCAAGTGCATCCAAACCGATCGCAATGGAGAAAGGGAGCGCAATCATTTGGATTAAAGTCATGCAACAACATGTAATCAGTTGTGCAGCTTTCATGGACATCAAACTGATGTCTAAGAGGTCTAAGTGTGCTGGTTTTCAAAGTATTTTTGATGATTTCTCTTCATCTTGTAAGCGCATGTATTGCAATGAGCAACGATGCTGTTTTCAGTGCGAGAGTGAATCTGCACTGCGTTAACAGATGACAGGCCTTTTTCACACTTCCGCGTTTCTCGCTTCCGGGGGTGGCCCTTGCAGGGTAAACTTACTTCCGGTATCAACAACGACTGTTGAAACGTAAGCAAGATCTGTTGAAATCAAAGTCTTCATACAAATTAAATAGCGTTTAAATGTTTGATCTGACTTTATGCTACTCTACAGAGCTCTTATTAACATTCTGACAACTTTAAGGAATGCATAATGCGACTGAATCCAACATATTCACTGAGATATTCAAGCTGCTACTGGTCTTAGACTACACCAGTAATAAATAACTATAATAATGAGATAATAAATTATCATTGTTATTCTCAAAGTCTGTTTGGGTCGGCTCTGCATTGTTGCAAGTAAAACAGCACGTGTGCGAAGAAAATCATCGGCAGCTCCGCTCTCTCACACGCCTGTGCAGCTCCAGAATGAGAAGCAGGGCAGGGAAAATCACGTCTGATCGCTGGCACCATGAACACTTTTATAAACAGAGACACTTCTGTCATCTCTCTATCTGATATTTCATCTCATTCACATGCTCCTGACATCATCATAAAACTGAGTGTGGTAAATGTAATGTTTGACATTCAGGATAATATTCATTAAACACTGTGTATTTCACACCATGAAGCCAAACCAACTTAAGATATACATCTGTCTTTTACACAGCACACGGTTCAAATTTTTCATAGTAATTTTATTATCCCTATAAATAAAAGATTGGAACCATTGCTGTGAAATGTTCAGAAAAATATCGCTTTCGTGAGACAAGCCTGTTTTTTGTTTTTTTCTTCGTGAGACTATTTTTTTAATCCTTTTTGAGAAGTGTATGTAGCTTCTTACCATGTAAATTTGCACTGTAATATCCGATGTAGTGCTTACTCCACTTTGCACACGTTAATACTGTTATAATCAGTATAAAATGCATTGTTTTTTTGCACAGTTCATTACTGCTCTCTGCTGCTCTGTTACTGGGATGGTTGGGTTAATGTACATTGTGTATATAATATAGTATATAATTTATAATATAGGTAAATCAATTTGACAGGATGACTTTGTTTCATTAGTTTGATTACTTATAAATTTATACTGCATTTAACATGTTTGGGAGTTTAATACGAGGTTGAATGAGATATAGTGAATTTTATTTGTATTTTTGCATCTGTGCTGGGAGTATATCAAGCTTTTTAAAATTAAGAATGTAGCTTTGCCCTGCAGTGACGTAGTTTCTGATTCATGTGAAAAAGTCTAATTGTACTATATTATACTGTGTATATAATGCTGAATATAATGTATAATAATGCTAAGGTCCTGATATTTGATAGTCCGCCTGATAATGCCAAATGTAATGTCTGATTTTACTAGTAAATGGCAAACTATATCAAAAATTATTTTAAGCATACACATATTTTTGAAAAGAAAGGTTTAGAAACATGTAATCAGTGAAAATACTATTTTAAAACCTACAATATTAATTTAAAATACTTCAAATGTATGCAGTCAGTGACAGTATAATTATGTTTTTTTCAGCTAAGCAGAATTAATATTAATATTTCTATTCTGGTGTCACAGTTGCCCTCTGCTGGGCTGAATTTTTGTCCCACTCCATGCATATGGATCATTTTAATCTTTAATGCACAGTACTTTTTGTTAAGTTTTACAAGGAAAGGAAATGTTTTGCATTTGTCCTGAAAGTAATAATAATAATAATACAAATCAAACATAACTTCATGATTCAGGATTTGTTCAAAGTTTTGAGAGAGTATAGAATTGTGAATTTAGTACTCTAAATTGAACCAAATCATTTCTGTTTTAGTTTTTTTTTATTTGATTTTTTTAAATATATATTTTAATAAAATACAGGAAATAAAATGCTGTTGTTTTTTATCCGATTAAATCGAAGAAATTTATTATCAAAATAATCGTTAGTTTCGGCCCTAAAAAATTACTCTTATTTTATTTATTTTTTTATTATTATTCTAATTTCATGTTGACCTCAATGTGTTGTCAAAGATTAACAATGTGTTTTTGTTTTTTTTTTAATCCCCTTTTACTTCCAATTTGGAATGCCCAATTCCCACTACTTAGTAGGTCCTCGTGGTGGCGCGGTTACTCAATCCGGGTGGCGGAGGACAAGTCTCAGTTGCCTCCGCTTCTGAGACCGTCAATCCGCGCATCTTATCACATCAATCAAATCAAATCACTTTTATTGTCACACAACCATATACACAAGTGCAACAGTGTGTGAAATTCTTGGGTGCAGTTCCAAGCAACATAGCAGTCGTGACAGAGATGAGACATATACCAATTTACAATAACATCAAATTAACACAGCACAATTTAAAATCTAATATACACATAATTACACTCAACACAGTATACAAATAATAATATACAATGTACAGTATACAATACACACAATATAGAATACACATTATACAATAAAAATAGTATATATAGTATATATAAAATATACAGTAGGTTGTATTGTACTGTATTGACATTCAGGCTGTCGGTTGATAGTAAGTTGTTAAGAGAGAATATAATATAATAATAATATAATTTATGACAGTCCGGTGTGAGATATAAGAGCAAGGGTAATAAAGTGCAGTGCTGATGTATTTTGATCGTGGGAGATCAAGAGTTCAAAAGTCTGATTGCTTGGGGGAAGAAGCTATCATGGAGTCGGCTGGTGCGGGTCCTGATGCTGCGATACAGCCTGCCTGATGGTAGCAGTGAGAGCAGCCCATGGCTTGGGTGGCTGGAGTCTCTGATGATCCTCCGAGCTTTTTTCACACACTGCCTGGTATATATGTCCTGGAGGGAGGGAAGCTCACCTCAGATGATGTGTCTGGCAGATCGCACCACCCTTTGCAGTGCTTTGCGGTTGTGGGCGGTGCTATTGCCATACCAGGCGGAGATGCAGCCAATCAGGATGCTCTCTACAGTGCAGGTGTAGAACCGTGTGAGGATGTGGCGGTTCATTCCAAACTTCCTCAGCCGTCTCAGGAAGAAGAGGCGCTGATGAGCCTTCTTCACAACGGCTTCAGTGTGGATGGACCATGTGAGTTCCTCAGTGATGTGGACACCGAGGAACTTGAAGCTGCTGACTCTCTCCACTGGTGCTCCATTGATGGTGATGGGACTGTGTTCTCTGTCTTTTCTTCTGAAGTCCACCACAAGCTTCTTTGTCTTACTGACGTTGAGGGAGAGGTTGTGCTCCTGACACCAGCGTGTCAGAGTGTGCACCTCCTCTCTGTAGGTTGTTTCATCATTGTCAGTGATCAGACCTACCACCATCGTATCATCAGCAAACTTAATGATGGCATTGGAGCTATATGTTGCCACACAGTCATGTGTGTACAGAGAATACAAGAGTGGGCTGAGAACACAGCCCTGTGGGGCTCCAGTGTTGAGGGTCAGTGATGAGGAGATGTTGCTGCCTATTATAACCACCTGGCGTCTGCCTGACAGGAAGTCCAGGATCCAGCTGCACAGCGAGCTGTTTAAGCCCAGAGCCTGGAGTTTCTCATCAAGCTTGGAGGGCACTATGGTGTTGAATGCTGAGCTGTAGTCTACAAACAACATTCTCACATAAGTGTTCTTTTATTTCCAGGTGGGAGAGAGCAGTGTGTATTGTAGATGCAATGGCATCATCAGTGGAGCGGTTGTTGCGGTAAGCAAACTGCAATGCGTCTAGAGAGAGAGGCAGCACAGAGCAGATGTAATTTCTGATTAGTCTCTCAAAGCATTTGCTGATGATGGGGGTCAGAGCAACAGGACGCCAGTCATTTAAGCAAGTGATTTTGGATTGCTTTGGTACAGGCACAATGGTGGATGTTTTAAAGCATGTGGGGACTACAGACAAAGAAAGGGAAAGATTGAAAATGTCAGTAAAAACACCAGCCAGTTGGTTCACGCATGCTCTGATGACGCGGCCCGGAATGCTGTCTGGACCCGCGGCTTTGCGGATATCCGCCCGTCGGAAGGATCGGGTTACATCCGCTACAGAGACGGAGAGTGAACTAACCTCTGTAGCTTCGGCTGTGAGAGCTCTCTCCGCGAGGGCGGTGTTAGTTCCTTCAAAATGAGCATAAAAAGTATTTAGCTCATCCGGGAGAGAGGCAGCGGTGTTCATGGCGGAGTTTTTATTCCCTTTAAAGTCCATGATGATATTAATTCCCTGCCACATGCTTCTAGAGTTGGTGGTGTTAAACTGTCCTTCAATCTTGTTCCTGTACTGACGTTTTGCTGTTCTGATTTTTTGGAGGGCATAACTGGCTTGTTTATGCTCCTCCGCGTTCCCAGAATTAAAAGCGGAGGTCCGCACATTAAGTGCCGCACGAACATCGCTATTAATCCATGGCTTCTGGTTCGGATAGATCCGTATTGTTTTGGTCGGAACGACGTCCTCTAACGCACTTTCTGATGAAACACGTTACGCAATCAGTGCTCGATGTTGTCATCAGAGGCGGACCGGAACATCTCCCAGTCCGTGTGATCAAAACAGTCTTGTAGCGTAGAGTCTGACTGGTCCAACCAGCACTGGATCGTTCTGAGGGCGGGTGCTTCCTGTTTCAATTTCTGCCTGTAAGCGGGCAGAAGCAGAATGGAAGAGTGGTCCGATTTGCCAAATGGTGGGTGGGGGAGGGATTTGTAGCCATCCCAGAAGGGAGAGTAGCAATGGTCCAAAACCCGGTCCCCTCGTGTGTTAAACTAATATGTTGGTGGTATTTTGGTGCGACTGATTTGAAACTGGCTTTGTTAAAGTCCCCGGTCACAATGAACGCGGCCTCAGTGTGCACAGTTTCCTGCTTGCTTATAATCCCGTACAGTTCCTTGAGTGCCCAGTCTGTGTCGGCTTGTGGGGGGATGTACACAGCTGTGATAATGACCGCTGTGAATTCCCTCAGTAGCCAGAATGGTCAACACAGAAGCATGAGAAATTCCAGATCAGGAGAGCAGAAAAACCTGATAGAATGTACGTTCCTCTGATCACACCAGGATTTGTTGATCATAAAACATACACCACCTCCTCTGCTTTTACCTGAGAGGTCTTTCGCTCTGTCCGCTCGGTGCACGGAGAACCCCACGGGTTCAATGGCTGAGTCTGGAATCACCGCAGACATCCAAGTTTCTGTAAGGCAGATAATGCAGCAGTCCCTCATCTCTCATTGGAAAGAGATCCGCGCTTTCAGCTCGCAGAGCTTATTATCCAGAGACTGAACATTTGCCAGTAGAATACTGGGTAGCGGGGGTCGATTTGCGCGGCGTCTTACTCTGATGAAAACGCTCTGTTTACCCTATTCCTCCTGCGTTTCCGCGGCTGGGCAGCCCAGACAAAGGGCTCCGCTGGCGTGTTTGTAAACAGCGGGTTGGCATTGAGGAATTTGAAGTCCGGTTTACGGTGTGTAATTGCTGAACCAATGTCCAAAAGAGTTTGTCTGTCGTAGACAATAAGGCAGACAACATCCAAGACAAAAAACATATGAATTGTAAACAAAACAAACAAAGCACTACCATGTTGTGTCGGAGCTCGCAACGCAGCAGCCATACTCGGCGCCATCTTGAGTCACAGGTGACTTGTTGTGCATGACACTTGACTTGTTGTGCATGACACCGCGGAGACTCCCAGCATGTGGAGGCTCATGCTACACTCTGCGATCCACGCACAACTTAACACGCGCCCTATTGAGAGCGAGAACCACTAATCGTGACCACGAGGAGGTTACCCCATGTGACTCTACCCTCCTTAGCAACCGGGCCAATTTGGTTGCTTAGGAGACCTGACTGGAGTCACTCAGCACGCCCTGGATTCGAACTCACGACTCCAGGGGTGGTAGTCAGCGTCAATACTCGCTGAGCTACCCAGGCCCCTGCAATGATTTTTGTTGAAATAAATGATAATTTAATTTTTAAAGAGAAATTATTACTTCAACTGTCATTTTTGTTTCTGAAAATTCCCATCAGTGTCATTTCCAGCACATCTCAAATTTGATATTGTGTTTAATGGAATTCTGTTTTGGAAATGATGCTGATGGAAATGACTTTTTTAACATTTTTGTACATTTATTCCTTTGTCTTGATAAGGTTAATTTTAAAGCTAACATTTTGTTTATCCTAAAAAAAAAAAAACACTATTAAATAATATTTTCACACTTTTTACATAATTTGGCAAAATTACAGCTTGAATGGAAATCACACCCAATAAAAATATTCTGCTCACAAGTGATAATTAACTTTGAATTTAAACATCATTTGCCTCATATTTCATCTCAAGTGACTTGGTTAACAAGTACAAAATTGTTTGTGGTGTGGTGGAAATGATGTAGGACAGTCGGATTTAAAAATAATTTTTTTTTTACAGAAATTATTTTCACATGCACATTAAACATTGAAACGTTTTATTTAACTTTTTGCTTAGATTATCATGGTTTTAAACATATAATTTGTATTTTTATAATGTATTTTCATAGTTTGATATTGAAATCTGGCCAGGGACAAGAGTACAACAGTCAAATCTATACATAAGAGGCATTTAAAAAGTAAATGAAGGCCTGGTAAAAAAAAGTCTAGATTTGAAAATTCATTTTTTTATGTGCCAAAAAGAAAATAATAATAATAACTAGATGACACATAAAGGCTGCACACCAACCCGTGTCAAATGAGCCCACCACCAAGTCTCTATGACATTCTCATCCGAAGATATGATCCCACTGATCCCTTACCAATGTTAAGTTTATAGGGTATTTTTTGCTTGTTTTTATTCCCACCGGACGAACATCATTCGCCTGATCGCTTATAAAAGTCATAGCACAATTGTTCTTAACAAGCTGGTTGATCTGACATCACGACACGTGGGACAAGTTAGATGCTGAAATTTGAACAAAGGAAGAAGAATTAATTTAGGGATTTTGGAAAAACAAAAGGGCAGAGCAACAGTAAAAAAATAGCATCTTAGCAAGCACCACTAATAATAAAATCATGAGACACACTCTCACACACACACACACACACATATATATATATATACACATTTAAAAAATGTGTCACAAAAATAGTATTGTTATAGTACCACTTTTGTTTAGGATACAGTTCAGACCTGCATTGTATAGTGCCCTACTTAAAAAAAAGAAGAATCAGGGAGGAAACACTGGCACATCGTCATGAAAAGATATGAAAAAGAACACAAACAGAGAGCATAGAAGGACAGAGAAATGTGAGATCTCATTAGTTTTGCCATCAGCTCAGTCCACAAATGAAATATGAGGAAAAAAACAAAACATCACCATAACACACACAATACACAGGAAGTCAAGGGATGAACATGCTGAACCAGTCCAAAAACATAACAGCTTTGTGTATCTGCTGGAAAGTCCCCTTTTTTTGAGATTCATCAAGATTGTGTAGGATTCAAAAGCTTTAAAACACACCTCAGCATCTCTCAGAATACTCAAATGATGCTTGTGACAGTCGAGGGGTTTTTAGAGGCCTCCAGCGGCTCAACTCCAACAAGAGCAAGAACATATCAGAAGGATATATAATAGAACACAAAACAATGCCAAAATCACTGCTGTTACCATTGGTGACAGTCTTAGTGATGCTGATTAGTCTTTCTGTGTCAATTGGTTCTTCTGTGGAACACAAAAGGAGCTGTTAGGCAAAATGTTCACTCTGCTCTTTTGCACAGTGAAAGTGGTGATTGATAGTATCAACCCCCCCCCCCCCAACTTCTTTTAGGGTATTTTTATGTCCTTTTTGGAGCTTGACAGCTGTGGTGACTATAAGCTGACATTATATGTAAAAGAACTGCATGAACATTCTTGAAAATATTCTGAATTTGTATTCTATGGAGAAATAAACAGCATACAGGCTTTAGACTTAATCTCATCAATTTAATTACTGACAAAGGGTTTTTCTTTGTCAACGATAACTTTTTAAAAGACGAAAAAGATGCATCATGATGATGATCATACGGTTTTAATTAAAACATACAGTTGGGGCCTGTGTAGCTCAGCAAGTAAAGATGCTGACTACCACACCTGGAGTTCCAAGTTCAAATCCCGGGCATGCTGAGTGACTCCAGTCAGGCTTCCTAAGCAAACAATTGGCCCTGTTGCTAGGGTGGGTAGAGTCACGTTGGGTTAACCTCCTCATGGTCACTATAATGTGGTTCTTGCTCTCGGTGGTGCGCGTGGTGAGTTATGCGTGGATGCCACGGAGAATAGCATGAAACCTTCACATGCGCTAGGTCTCCGCAGTAATGCGCTCAACAAGCCATGTGATAAAATGCATGGATTGACTGTCTTAGACGCGGAGGCAACTGAGATTCATCCTCCGCCACCCAGATTGAGGCAAATCACTACGCCACCACAAGGACTTTGAGCGCTTTGGGAATTGGGCATTCCAAATTGGGGAGAAAAGGGGAGATTTTTTTTTTAGTTATTTATTTTTAAATTAAAACATACAGTTTACGAAAATATGATTAGAAAAATAATACTGCAAGATATTAGTAATGCACTAACAGTGTTTTTCTTTTCTTTCTTTTTTTAAGAATGACAAATTTGGAAAGAATTGATTGAAATAATCCAGTCACAATATGTTGTGGATTTCCGCTAGCCCTGTGTGAGCTGAAAGAGCTTGACACCTGTACAAATGAACTTTCTAACGGCTTAATTACCACACTTAAATACATCCTAAATATGTGACATTAATCAGCTATATCCAAAACATGCTGTAAATGCTAAGTTATATCTGCGCAGATGATGAAGCGAGCTTGAACTAAATTATGCCCTTGTTAGAATGTGTAACTTGCGATGTGAATATGCCTTTTCATAAACTGTCTAAATGTTAGGAGAGTAAGTAACTTCTAAAAAGCAGCTAATACTTCAGTATATTCTCTATATGATATTATTTCAGGACAGTTTTCTCAAGTTGTTTAATCTTACATATTAAACATATTAATATGTAATATGTTTGATCCATGTTTAAATAAATATAAGTATTTTATGCATTTTTCAAAATATTTGCTTAAAGTTTTGTCTGTTATTGATACATGTTTTTGTCATTTTAAACATTTTTGTCAACTAAAATTATATGCCATTTTAGTGTGAGTAAAATTGACTGAAATGAATAAATATGGCATGATGAACAACTGAATACATTTAAAGGACATTTTGTCAAGTCAAAAATTGTGACAAAATAAACAAAAACTTTGAAAATTAACATTGCATACTAGAGGTAGACCGATATATCGGTTTTAAAGATTAATAGTTGCTTTTTGGAACTATCGGTTATCTGCAAAAACTATGCCGATAGTTGCATATATATATATATATATATATATATATATATATATATATATATATATATATATATATATATATACACATACACACACACACACACACACACACACACACACAAAGTTGTGCTCAAAAGTTTGCATACCCTGGCAGAAATTGTGAAATTTTGGCATTGATTTTGAAAATATGACTGATCATGCAAAAAAAAACTGTCTTTTATTTAAGGATAGTGATCATATGAAGCAATTTATTATCACATAGTTGTTTGGCTCCTTTTTAAATCATAATGATAAGAGAAATCACCCAAATGGCCCTGTTACAGACACACAAGGTGACACACACAGGTTTAAATGGCAATTAAAGGTTAATTTCCCACACCTGTGGCTTTTTAAATTGCAATTAGTGTCTGTGTATAAATAGTCAATGACTTTGTTAGCTCTCACGTGGATGCACTGAGCAGGCTAGATGCTGAGCCATGGGGAGCAGAAATGAAATGTCAAAAGACAAGGTAATGGAACTTTATAAAGATGGAAAAGGATATAAAAAGATATCCAAAGCCTTGAAAATGCCAGTCAGTACTGTACAATCACTTATTAAGAAGTGGAAAATTTGGGGATCTCTTGATACCAAGACAAGGTCAGGTAGACCAAGAAAGATTTCAGCCAAAACTGCCAGAAGAATTGTTCGGGATACAAAGAAAAACCCACAGATAACCTCAGGATAAATACAGGCTGCTCTGGAAAAAGACGGTGTGGTTGTTTCAAGGAGCACAATACGACGATACTTGAACAAAAATGAGCTGCATGGTCGAGTTGCCAGAAAGAAGCCAATGCCACAAAATCTCCCAGTTACAATATGCCCGACAACACCTTGACACACCTCACAGCTTCTGGCACACTGTAATTTGGAGTGACGAGACCAAAATAAAGCTTTATGGTCACAACCATAAGCGTTATGTTTGGAGAGAGGTCAACAAGTATTGTGCTCCTTGAAACAACCACACCGTCTTTTTCCAGAGGTTTACTTGTGGGTTTTTCTTTATATCCCGAACAATTCTTCTGGAAGTTGTGGCTGAAATCTTTCTTGGTCTACCTGACCTTGGCTTGGTATCAAGAGATCCCCAAATTTTCCACTTCTTAATAAGTGATTGAACAGTACTGACTGGCATTTTCAAGGCTTTGGATATCTTTTTATGTCCTTTTCCATCTTTCTAAAGTTCCTTTACCTTGTTACGCAGGTCTTTTGACAGTTGTTTTCTGATATATATATATATATATATATATATATATATATAAGCAATATCACATGAGCAAGAGTGCAATATGGCCCTATATCAGCACTGCTGTGATTCGGCCGCAGACACGAGGCCGCAGGTAGTCACAGCATTGCTGATTTAGGGCCATATAGCATGATTGCAAGTGTGATACTGCTTATATACAACAGTTCAATGAACAAATACATTAAAAAAAATTAGGAAAAATTGAGTACAGTCATAAAAAACGCATTTGTGCATTGAACATTCTTATGCGACAGATAAGAATCTGCCATTGCTGGTTCAAACCAAATGATGTGTCCAAGCCTTCGTTAGCAATTCAAAAATTTCACTTTAGAACTAGTATCATGGCTTGGGCTGTTTCTAACAAATTATTGGATAAACAAGGATGACAAGGATGTTTTGTGTAGCCTTCCACAAGCTTCTCACAATAAGTTGCTGGAATTTTGGCCCATTCCTCGTGTAACTGTGTCAGGTTTGTAGGCCTCCTTGCTCACACACGCTTTTTCAATTCTGCCCACAAGGATTGAGGTCAGGGCTTTGTGATGGCCACTCCAATATCTTGACATTGTTGTTCTTAAGCCATTTTGCCACAACATTGGAGGTATGCTTGGGGTCATTGTCCATTTAGAAAACCCATTTGCGAAAAAGCTTTAACATCCTGGCTGATGTCTTGGTAAATATATTAACTATAAAAAGCTAATTTGGTAAATGCTTACATATAGTGCATTGTAACAAAGCCAAGTTTCTGTCATTTCAATATAAAAATCTCTGGTGTATTTTGGCTTGTTTATAGTTAAAAGTCCCACATTGTACACCACATCTTAATTTTTCTGGTTATTATTGGGATTTTGGTTGTACGATAGACTGCTTTTGGGACTATATTCATTTTGGACTCTTGTAGCCTCAATGTCTGTGCCCTTCATAGTAAGGAAAGACTAAATCCTTTTTTTTTTTCTTTCTTTCTATAAATTGATTTAAAAAAAAACTATCTGCCAGTTAATCAGTTATCAGCCTTTTCCACCACCTTAGTTATCGGTATTGGCAAAATCCACTATCGGTCAACCTCTACTACATAAAAGTTTGGAATGTAAGAGTGAGTAACAGAGTTTTCATTTTTGAATGAACTATTCCTTTAATGCACACATGCTATAATAGCCACACAGTGTGACTCATGATAGGATAGTAACTGCCTTCAAACAGAGCTGCCATATTTGGAGGACGACACCATTTCAAACAAAATTCTCACAGTCAGTTTCTCTGCTTCTGTTGCACATGAGAAACGGCCGCTGTCTTGTTTGGAGATCAAAAATAAAAAACACGCTGGCTAATAAAAGAATTGAAGAAGATATTGACTGGAGCTGATCTCGGGGAGAGAGACCTGCGCTGTGTGTTTTAGAGTTAAAGAAAGAAAGACAGGTATTGCAAGAGTGCTCAAATTGTGTGCTCTCTCGTATCGATTATTCTTATTATAACTTCACCCAGCAGCAGACTCGATACAGCGCTCCAGGGAATCCCTCAAACATTTGACACCCAAATTCATCTCACACACTCATTTCCTGCCTCTGGAGTTCCTTATCCACTAACTCGCATTCTCTCTCCTCCGTTACAAGCAAACATTACTCAAACATTCCCACACAGTCCATAATTCAGACAGATCTGCGGGAGAAATCAATTTCCTGTTGAACTACATTACAGAAAACTCAAGTTTTAAGGAAAGAAAACCCGCCAGAAGGAAACTTTAATCCCAGACATCATTCCACAGCGTAGTTGAGCTTCAGAGATGAACAAGACAACATTATTAAAAAACACCCTCAGAAATTTCAGCTCTCAAGCGCACAGGAACCTTGAAAATTTACATGCCGCACCAATACGCCCAATTATAGCCATCACTGGTGTGGCGGCAAACAGGAAGTGCAATTTGAAACCATGGCAACTGATTCCAACCATCCTCAGGTGTAAAGCAAAGGCCCGATCACTATATCAGGTAACCTAGGTAACAAGACCTCCACTGTTAAAGGGGTAACAAAAATGAAAATTCTGTCATCATTTATTCACCCTCATGTTGTTCCAGACCTCTATTTATTTCATACATGAAAGACAAAATAAGATTTTAAGCAGAACAGCAACAAAAGATGCAATGAAAGTGAATGGTGATTGAGGCTAACATACTGCTCAATATCTAATTTTGTATTCTATGAAAGAAAGTCATACAGTTTTGAAACAACGTGAAGGTTAGTAATGAAAAAAAAATAAATTAAAAACAAAAAAAAAAAATCGGGGGTGAAAGTTTGGACCTTTTAATTGTAAGTCAATGTTTTTGCAACAAAATTGTAGCAATTTAGTTTTTCATGACAATTTTTTACCCTCTTTCTGACCTTTAGGAACCTGGCCATATTTTGCTTCTGTGCCTTTAAGACTTCTATGTAAACACCCTGTGTTGCGATTGGCTACACTCTTATTGGCAAAACAGTGCTTGCACATGGGCTACAGGGATAGCTGTCAGGTTAAATAGCGCTGTTCAGCCATAACATCAATCTGTAGGCAAACCCGGAAGGTTAATTCATTGTGGGTTTCTTTGGGAATTTCGTATGTTATTTTTAGTATAGGGATGTTCAAATTACAGGTAAATTAAGATCTGCGGTGAAAATTACTTGAAAAGACTTTCATGTTTTGTTCTAGAACATAAATTACACACGGTTATATCTCAACAGTGGATTTTGAAGCTGTTGTGTCTTTTAAAAATGCATGTTGTTAACCCATCGCTAAATAAGGACTACAACATTCGCCCATTTCATAAAACACGTAGTTCACATGCTGATGGTAGTTGTAGTCCTTAAATAGCATTGTGATAGCAACATGCATTTTTTAAAAACACAGTAGCTTCAAAATAAATATTTGAGGTATGACTGTGTGTAATTTATTTTCTAGAACAAAACTTGAAAGTCTATTCAAGTAATTTTAACCACAGGCCTTATTTTACTCCTACATCTAAAAGTGCCATTGGCAATTCCTGAGGGAACCAATTAAATTAAATGTCTAACATGTGGCGCTAAAAGTGAGTTTAATGTTCTCCCAAACAGATGAGGTTTGTAAGCTGGTTAATGCTCTATCGAGTTTTAAATCGACAAAACCTACTGTACCTCCCTATCCTAAATCTTAAACCTAAACCTAACCGATAGTGTCAGAAAAGCAAATGTGAGATGAAAAACATAATTGCTAAAGGACACATCATTTTGTGGTGATGCTATGACACTTTCAGCTCATGTGGCGACATTCGTGCTCTTCAAGACTTGTGCCCCGATCCTTTACGTCGCAAGTGCAGCGCTTTATAAGTTGAACTACCGCACAATTTAACTGTGCTCAAACAAGCTTGTAAATGTAGTTAATTACATAATGTGTAAATATTTAATTAACATTAATTTACATTTTATTTTGATAGTTCTTCTGCTCTTTTCTTTGAAAAGTAAAAGATATAGAGTATACATACTGTATATAAACAGTATAGACAGACAGACAGACAGACAGATATAGATACGGTTCAAATTACTCACGGTTCCGTTTTTATCACGGTTTTAGGGTCACGGTTTCGGTACGATTCAGTATTTGCAATGTTCAGAAAAATATATATATATATTACTGCCAAATCCAAAGTAAGAATACTCTATTTGGTAACAAACACTTCAACAGGTTTGTCCTTAATAAAAATCATTGTTTTACAGTAACCATAGTTTAACTATAGTATTTGTTGTAAAAACATAGTAACCACAAAATCAACATGGTTACTGTCATGTATTCAATATATAGTATAATCATGGTTACTATATGGAAACTACAGTATTACTGTTATAAAACCATGGTTAATTATATCAAAACCATGATTTCTGCAAAGAAAACCATTGTGACAGCAGTCATGGTTACTCCGATATTACTATAGTAAAACCATGGTTAATTTTTGTTAGGGTCTTAACTGAAAAAAAAAAAAAAAAACTTCTCTAATTAATAAATCAACATTTTAACTTAATACCTGCACTATTACACTACATGTGTTGACATAAAATGCATTGCAAACTCTACTGCACATATATTCAATATTCGGAAGTTGTACATCACTATAGAAGGAACTTTGCTATTAAAATGGATACGAGGGATGTTGTGAGGTGGCTCGAGTGTTTTAATCATATGCAAATTCACACATCTTCGTCAGCGGAGTAGGGAAACATATCATTGGCTATGAACACCCCAATTGCTTTAGTTATTGTTTTATGCCTGTCCAAATCAGCACTGAGTACCAACTTAAAAATGAAAGTGAGTGTGTGCAGTTTTGGCTCATCTGCGGCCCTGGTGATATCGCTGTTGTAATTGACTGCAAAAAGAAAATGTTTCCATACAAGAGACCTGAATAATGCAGGGGGCTTCTCTATCAGCGGCTCGTTTCCTCCACTTGCCATTTTCAACTACACACAATGCTTGCAGAACGGTGATGTCATCAAGTTGACCCATGTGAAACACAGGCAGAGCGTATCCATCTACAGATCCATTCAGGTCAGGGGTGGACTGGGAAGAGAAATCGGCCTGGGATTTTACATAGGAACTGGCCCAAAAGTTGTTGAGGGGGAGTCGCTGTCCTTTTCTGCATATCTCTGCGGCTCATCTCAGCTTAGTCCCGGTTCTCCTGATGGCCAGTCCGCCCCTGATCGGCCCCAAAGTGCGTCGGCCCACCAGGAAAATGCCCGGTATGCCAGATTACCAATCCAGCCCTGATTCAGGTGCATTAGCGGAGGTTGTAACTGTGCGTGTCTATTTGATGCTTTATTTTCTTAACAAAACCTTGTGCTCCAGATGCGTCAATTAACTTGATGTGAACCGCGGTGCCAATGCTTACCGAACCTTGGGGGGTTTTTACCGAGAACCATTACACCCCTAATAATATATATATATATATATATATATATATATATATATATATATATATATATATATATATATATATATACACACACACACACTCTCTCACGGCCAAAAGTTTGGAATAATGTACAGATTTTGCTGTTTCAGAAGGAAATTGGTACTTTAACTGTACTTTAGTGGCATTCAACTGATCACAAAGTATAGTCAGGACATTACTGATGTAAAAAACAGCACCATCACTATTTGAAAAAAGTCATTTTTGATCAAATCTAGACAGGCCCCATTTCCAGCAGCCATCACTCCAACACCTTATCCTTGAGTAATCATGCTAAATCGCTAATTTGGTACTAGAAAATCACTTGCCATAATATCAAACACTGCTGAAAGATATTTGGTTCATTAAATGAAACTTAACATTGTCTTTGTGTTTGTTTTTGAGTTGCCACGGTATGCAATAGACTGGCATGTCTTAAGGTCAATATTAGGTCAAAAATGGCAAAAACAGAAACAGCTTTCTCTAGAAACTCGTCAGTCAATCATTGTTTTGAGGAATGAAGGCTATACAATGAAATTGCCAAAAACCGAAGATTTCATACAAAGGTGTACACTACAGTCTTCAAAGACAAAGGACAACTGGCTCTAACAAGGACAGAAAGAGATGTGGAAGACCAGATGTACAACTAAACAAGAGGATAAGTACATCAGAGTCTCTAGTTTGAGAAATAGATGCCTCACATGTCCTCAGCTGACAGCTTCATTGAATTCTACCCGCTCAACACCAGTTTCATGTACAACAGTACAGAGAAGACTCAGGGGTGCAGGTCTTATGGGAAGAATTACAAAGAAAAAGCCACTTTTGGAACAGAAAAACAAAAAGAAAAGGTTATAGTGGGCAAAGAAACACAGACATTGGACAACAGATAATTGGAAAAGAGTGTTATGGATCTTAACCCCACTGAGATTTTGTGGGATCAGCTAGACTGTAAGGTGCGTGAGAAATGCCCGACAAGACTGCATCTATGGCAAGTGCTACAGGAAGTGTGGGGTGAAATGTCACCTGAGTATCTGGACAAACTGACAGCTGGAATGCCAAGGATCTGCAAAGCTGTCATTGCTGCACGTGGAGGATTTTTTGATGAGAACTCTTTGAAGTAGTTTAAGAAGTTCTGAAACATTTTATTTTCAAACTGTAATATTAATTTTTAACATTATTAATGTCCTGACTATACATTGTGATCAGTTGAATGCCACTTTGGTGAATAAAAGTACCAATTTCTTTCCATAAGAGCAAAATCTGTACATTATTCCAAATTTTTTGCCACCAGTGTATCTATCTATCTATCTATCTATCTATATATATATATCTATATCTATATATATATATATATATATATATATATATATATATACATACCATGGTCTGTTCGAATACTCGATTCTGATTGGATGGAATGCATGCATTGAACCAGTTTAATGTACAGGTAGTTCCAGTCAGTTTTAATTACCGTTCTATATTAATGTGCCTGTTCTGCTGTCCTCCGTAATGAGACAATGTGAAAGTTTTATGCCTCTGTTCAAACGACCTCCATGCGAATATAGTCTCAGAGCTGTGATTAACCATCACATCACAAAACAACACCAAGTCATGCAGTGCCATCTTTAAATCAACTGTGAAGTGCTAAAGGAAACATGGAAAAGACAGTGTTCATCAGCCCCGTATTGCTCACCCAAAGCGCTTGTGAGAAAAGTATGGTTTGACATTCAGCTGTTTTGTACGGAGGGGGAGAGAAGGTAATCTGGACCTATCAAATGTGTCTTTCGCTATCCAGCAAGATGAGGCAAAACAATTTAAATATTAATATGATAAACATCATCTAAATTTGCTGCCATGCTCAACATGTGCACTGGGGGCATCCCACAATCACACATCATTGACTGAAGATCTGAATGGAGACTGTTTCATGACACGCAGCCTTTTGCAGCATGGTAATCATTCAAAGCCTTATCGCGATTTAATTCTTAATTCAATCATTCATACAGCCTTAATGGATACCATATGGATGTCTCAGAGGTCAAAGTCTACGGGTTTTGAGCGTTTTGGATGATTTTCTCCTCATCATGAACAGTAAGTGCAGACGTTTTTCCTCATTAATGTGAAAATGACAAAGAATAGGAATTAAATATTACAGTTCCAACCCTTCTACCTTCTAATAATGGATTGAGTATTTAAATTCACAGTTTGTAAAGAGTGTGTGGTCTCCAAAAACTGTGATATTATCGCACTACCTTATCTCTGTGTCTGATTTAGAATGGACTGATCTCTACATCTAATGTCCTGTAGATAAAGTTAACAGTTATTGTTATTCTTTGTCAAAATTTGCACTGTAAAATTCCATGACAGCTGTAACTAATCAATGCTGGCAAGTGACCATGGTATAAGCGATAATCCACGGCTAGGTTTACGTTAAACTATTTTAATGCACTTCGTGTTGGGTGGCTCTTCACCTCCACGTTGTGCATTAAAATTCTTTAATGCACACCTAGCCATGGATTATCCATTACCTTCTTTTCATTAGATGTTACCTGACGCCTTATTTTATTATGTTCTAAAACTGTAAAATTCATTGTTACTTGAGGCAAAGTTCTAAATAACCTACATTAAAGGTTCTTTTATGCAATCTTTCAGAAAGGGCTTTTATGATTAATGAGTGTTGAATGTGTCATACTGAATGGAGCTCCAGTGTTTCTCTGGTCCTGTAGGGAAAGAGACGCTCT